>NW_013671702.1:0-12527 GCF_000517525.1 Limulus polyphemus
ATACACTCAACTTCAACAATCGCGCTAAACAAACGCTATAGCAACGAACGTCAATAATACTCTGACCGCAGACCAATTACTCACTCTCTCTACCCAGACACGTTACATTCCCCTCTTATATATATCCGCCTACCCTATATCTAGTAAGAACTAGAACATTCGCCAAAGTACAGGATAATTCAAGAAAGGAGAGAGCGTGAGAATCACATGATCTCGATGACGCAACAATAACAAATTTGTTGACGCAAGTTTGATGCAGCGAACTTGTTTCATGCCGACTAAAGTCCCTAGTAGCATGTTCCCAGTCAGAGTAACCAGATGTTGCTGGCAAATAAATTTACATTCTGTTAAAAACAACTTGCATATAATGCAGAAGATTTTCCATCTCGACAGTAAGTAGAAAAACCAGTTTCTTTTAACCTTTTCTCCATTCAATTTATCATGATAAAATAAGAGTTCTTGAGCAATGGCATTGATGCTTGTCACCTGAAATCAATTTTGTAGATGCACTGAAATCTGCATCCATGTACTGTGTCCATGTCCCAATGTCAAACCTAAAGGATGAGCTAGTATCTTCATCGCCATTGCAATAATTGATTTCTTTCTGTTAGCAGAAGCTTGATTCAATTTGATGATGTTGATGGTTATCAGTCATATTCTAGGCCCACTGCCTGATCATATGATATGAAATGGCATGTCAGGTGCAAACTGCAATGGAGAAGCCTGGTTGATAGTATCTTGAAAATGTGGAGTGAAAAGATTTTGATTGGCCAAGGCCTATAGTCAGATTAGCATGATTAGGTCTAGCCTTGCATAGACCTAGCACATTTTCATTGTAAATTGTATGCATGTGTACTAGATCAGAATGGGACTGCATCTAGTCACACTATTTGGAGGCAAGGCACTCTACATTTCACGACATGCCTTCCCACATCACATAAAAACTCTTTTCTTTTTTTTTCTCTTTCTCTCTCTTCAAAAATAAGTAGACTTGATCGAATGATTTTTTATTAAGCATTTTCATAAAAAAAACGGGTCTTTTTTTATAATGGGCCTTTTTTGAGCCCAGGCCTGTGGCAATAGCCCTAATAGCCCCCATCTTGATCCACCCCTGCACGTACAGTAGGCAATGGGTAGAAGTTTTCGATGATAATTTGATTTATTTTTCTGAAGTCAACATTGAACCGTAAACTATTGTTCTTTTTTGAAACTAGTGCAATTAGAGATGTCTTTTATTACTCCTTGTTCAAGTATTTCTTTTAATTCTACATTATGTTTCTCTGGTACTCTATAAGGTCTTGTTATGTATTGAGAATTTAAAATAGTCTGAAGCTGATATTTTAGTTAATTTACACTATTTGCTAACAAGATTGACCCACAGCATTTTCGTTTTTCACACAAATACGTTTTAATATATAAATAACAGTACAATTTACAACAACAATTATTACGAATAATTATCACAAACAAAGTTTTATAAATAACAATTTCACTAACTTACAAACAACATAGAGTCTTCTTTCTAGTTCAGAGTCTTCTTGATATCCAGTGAGTTAACTTGAAGTCAATGTACATACAATTGCCGAGAAGCTAGTTAGCTTTGTCAGACACTGAATTGTTGGACTGTCGAAAACCACTAATGTCTGATGAGAATTCAGTAATACTTTCGGAAAGATACTAATGTCCGATGAGAATCTAGTAATATTTTCAGAAAGATGATAATCCACTGACGTTCGAAATTTATAACTGTTCCTGGTTAAATGTCATATATTTTCCGGCTGATAAGGGTTAGCAAAATCGCGGTTTATAGTGTACAATGTTATAACAGGTTCCTAGCAGACTTATATGTTCTCTTCTTTGTTTTTGGAGAGTCGCCTTTTATAGGCACTGGAAAGATTTTCTCAACAGTACTGAACTATATTTAATCGGTTACGGAAGTGGATATATTGTCGATTCTTGCGTTCACGAATATGCTACAACTTTGGAGAATTGGCGGTAGTTTCGCCATACGTAACTAACACTGTAAGCTAGACACGTTTTTCCATATAAACTCAATCCAAACAAACGTTGTCATTAAAATAAATATATAACAAATTCGTTACACGCAATACATATCTGACACTATAAGTTACAATGTTCATATTAAAAATAAATAAATAACAATAAATTCGTTACAGTCTCTGTATGGTAAACTACTGCTTAACACTATCTTCTGTTTCATTTTATTTGTGCAATCGTTAGGGTTATCTTTTCCCACAAATATATATCTATAGTCTTCTAGTAAATTCACCAACTCTTGTTTATGTTTATTCTTTATATTCCATTCTATCTTACTTTGTTCTGCATTTTCCTTATTACATTTTGCATTATGTTGTGCTGATGCAGCTATTTTTTCTCTACTGCAAGCCTTACCTACTGCTATATGCTTTGGCAGTATTATTTCACGTTACATTTAAAATTTTCATAGGCACTATGTCTCTCTCCGACACATTACTAATGCAAGTAGCGATATAAACTCTTGTTTCCTCTATCTCTATCGGTTCAGCTAAATCTTCTTCATATTGCCGAAAGTCCTCTACTTTAGCTTCAACAATTTGACTTCTCTCAGGTACTTCAGTTACTCTAATTAATCTTACGGGTACTCTAATAATGGTTGGAGACGGCTTGAATGGGTAATGAAGAAAAACTTTAATATAAGTTTAACATAACAGCAAACCCATTCAAGCCGTCTCCAACCATTATTAGTCTCAAAGTGGGTTCCTCGTCATCGAAATTACAGGTACTCTTTATATCAACTTCTCCTGTTGGGATGCTTTGTTGCCTGACCTAGGTTTAGAGTCATCTGAGGAATCTATGTAGTTATTTCCCTTCTAAAATTCTCTTTTTCCACTTCATTTCACCTTCTTTACTTCTGTTTACTTAATTTTTCTCACTATCGTAACTACTACTAGTACTTTTGCTAGTACTCCTGGTTTAATTCAGCAAAACTTAAGATCTCTTAAGACCAGTGTCGTAATCTCGCAAGAAATCCTGCCCTGTTTCTAAATCTATATTTTTACAAATGTAAAACGAGTGTTCAAGTTCTAAGTTTCCTACTTCTATCTGAACATTATATTTTCCTTTTGTTATGGAAGTTAAAATGCTTTTTGAAACTTCCTTCCATGCATTATCTAACAATGTCGATTTTTTTTTTACTAATGCTGCACTTAGCAAGGGAGACTGAGTACCTGTGTCAACTAACAATCGACATTCCACACCTTATGTTTTTTATTATAACTACTGGCACAGGTTCGTTAACACTCTTGCTCAACCTTTTATTTCATACTGCTGGAACAACTTCTAGTTCTGCTTCGTACTTCCAGCTGGAAATACATTTTTGCTTCTCATGAAAATGTTCATGAACTCTTTCTTAAAAGTTCCAGTTCTTGAGACTTTCTTATTTTTTGTTTTAGGTGGACGTCTACAGTCCCTAGCCATGTGGCCTCTTAAGTCCGCAGTTAAGCATTCTATCTGTTCATTCTTTATATCCAAACAATTTTTGGTGAGATGCCCGAACTTACTACAATTGAAGCATTTTTTTGCCCTCTGATTTATTTTGCTTTCTGTTCTGCCAGTTTTCTTTTCACGGCATTTATAACAGATTGCTGGAGTCTATATATCTGCTTTTTGCGTAGTTCTTCTCTGGTAGCTTCTTCAGTTAAGTATAACAGAATCACATCTGGAGTATTTGCTTCATTTACATTCTGTCTCCTTACATTACTTGTCAAACCTCGTTCATATCCTAACTTTAATGTCTCCTGCATCATTAATTCGTTAGGGTGTCTGTATGCCTTACGAAATCTGTTACATAACTCCTGTAACTTGTGACCAAATAGTTTGACTGATTCCCCTCTTTGATAAGTTAAAATGTGAATTTGTGTTAGTATAGCATTTAGTGTTTCTGGCTTTCTATACTATTGTGTCAATCTTTGTGCTAGAAACTGAAAATCAACAGTATCTTTAAGCTCGTTGTAAGCTCTAATATAGTGCTTTGCCTCTCCTGCTGTCTTTAATCTTGACATAGCTGTGCACACTACCTCTTTAATGAAGCGCCACTACCGCTACAACAAGAAAAATACAGCAACACTACTGTTTTTACTACATATTTATAAATATAGCAGCTTTATTGCTACCGGTACTTCTGAAACTGATATTTTTCATGATAATTTATTTTTCGTCAATGTACAATGTAAGAATGAAAAACGCCAATTTATTGGTAAATAGTAATATTTTATTGCTACAGTAACATAATACAGTTTGTTTGTTTGTTTGTTATGGATTTCGTGCAAAGCTACATGAGGGCTATCTGCGCTAGCCGTCCCTAATTTAGCAGTGTAAGACTAGAGGGAAGGCAGCTAGTCATCACCACCCACCGCCAACTCTTGGGCTACTCATCAGCTAACAACCAGACAGTCTCCAATACATTCAACGATAGTATTTAAAGAACACAACGTCAAAACAAATGAATATAATGACAGTAATAATAATAAATGAGATAATATGAAATAATAAATCTCTAATGTTAGAATATATTATGTCCTTTATTATTTGTTTAAACCTATTATTATTTTAATTTGTTATTTAATTTCAGTAGCATCAGCTTCTCAAAACTGCTATCCGTCAATTAAGCTTTTTATGGCTTCAAAACATCTTTCCCTTTTTTAAATACGTTCTACAGCTGTACTCGACGGAATGAGCATATTGAAGAAAATTTAAAAGCTGGTAAAGGGAAAAAGCTTGATTCTATATCTTTTGAAGTAGACGGTTCTTTGTTCAGGAACAGTGTTATTTGATCGTTTCCACTTTGGTACGAATTACTTGCAGATTTTGCTTGTTGTTTAAAACACACGAAGAAGCCTTCTTCGGCATCTACCTAGGTGCTCGAAAATGACGAAAAATCACTTAAATTAGCATTTGCTGAACTTTCATCACTACTGCCTTCCATACTCTCTGAAAGTGTTTTAATCATCATTTGTTTTACAATTTCTTTCTTAGCATTCGAGCTCATCCAAATCAGTTGAACCATGGGTGAAAAGCAGCTACGAGAACGTAATCTGCATTGACAAGTAACTTCAAAGCACTTCTCGATTCCTGAAATCAAAGCATTAATAAGTGGCTTGAAAGTCTGGAGTGGTTTACCACAAAGCTGTTTCAGTTTTATCAAACAAGCGGCAAGTGTTAGCAGAAGTAGTTCCATACAGGTCCTACTTTCACATGACAATTACACATGACGTCGCATGACGATTACATATTTTTTGAAGTTTATATCGGATGCCCAGCTCATCACACACATTATTGACTGAACCCTCTCTCTTTGTTATTACGCTCTCCATACCAAGGAATGTGTCGTATATTGAATTTCACTGGGTAGTACATGAAATAACAACAACACCTTCACCCAGTTTTTGTTATATGAGGTCAGCTGCTATGGTGCTGCGGTTCTGTTTGTTCCAAAGCATTTGGGCCTTCGCAAATGCCGATCGGAACACTTTCTCAAACGTACCATTGCTCATAGCATTTTCTACGTCACTAGTTGCTACTAAATTGAGTGTATGTACCGCAATCAAAGATGCTCGGGGAGAAAGCAAACCTCACTGAACACTGTCTCACTACTAATGATATCGAAAATGCTGTGGAAAATTATCTCATTTTCTTCTTCTTCATCACTTGACTCGAGTGTGCTTTGCTCTGTTTTGGAATCACTGTATCACTACTTAAAGATTCAGCCCTTGATTTAATGGAGAAGATCCTGAAAAACAAATGGAAAAATATAAAAAGAGTTGTGTAAGTGATGTATGTGTGAAATGGCTTAGTAGTACCACCTTGGTATAGGTTATAATAAAAATAATTATAATAATAAAAATACAATTTCTTATACAACGCTCCTCTAACCGTTATCAACCATTCAAAGTACCTGTTGTTGACCAAGTGAAAGAGAATTTTAAAAGACCTGACAAACTTCGTGTATTGCAGCTCAATAGAGAGAGAGTGTTCCAAAGCTTAGGAGCATAGACAGAAAAAGCACAATCACTAAAACGTGTGTGGGAGAGAGAAAAACAGTACCAGTATTAATATATATTAGCCTCTACCCCAAAACATTTGCAGTAAATTTCATATCCTTGCTTTAACTTTCCTTATTCTATCATTTTCATGCATAGCATTTAAGCTATGCTTTCTTGCAGGCATTATTTCTTAGATAGATAAATCCTGTTCTTTTTGAAAAACTTACACGGTCAGACAAACAAACTCGCGTGAACGTAACTTTCTTTAATGAAAAATGTTTTATCGTTTCTAAAGCTAAAAAACAACAACAAATTTCTCCTATACAGAATAAAAATAAAGTTAAAGATAGACTAAATTTGGAAAGTAGTCTTAATATACTTCTAGACTTTATAATATTAAATGAAAATTCCTCTAATTGAAGCCCTTATATTAACTTCCTTTTCTTTAGAAGTATATTGAAATTTTACATAGCCGGAATTTCACAACCAATCAAAGCTTAAATATCGAGAGTTTTGACGAAAATAGTTCCAATTTGAAAAGCCTAAATCAAGTGCATCTTTCTAGTCCTATAATATATATATTAAAAAAAATAAGAAATTTTTGCAAAATACCTAGCATTTTGGTAGTTTTGATGGAATATAATGTTTTTTTCAGCATGCAAGAAAGGAGTATTTTAAACCAAACGAGAATGTGAAATCACAAATTTTCTTTATTTCTTACAAAAAGTAAAGAAAGAAACATTAGAACTTTAATGAAAAATATTATATCGTTTCTACAGATAAAAAAGCAACACATTTTTCTTATCCAGAAGAAAAACAAAAATAAAGATGGACTAACTTTGGAAATTAGGCGTGATATCCTTCTAGGCTTTATAATTTTGAATGAAAATTCCTCTAAATGAAGCTCTTCTATTAACTTCCTTTTCTTGAGAAATATAGTTAAATCGTATATATCAAAATAGAAATTTTCACGAAAATTTTGGAAAATACCATGTAGTTTGATGAAAAAATTATTTTCTTAAAACATGTAAAAAGATTCATATCTTAAATCAAAATTAAGTGTGAAATCTCTGATTCTCTTCATTTCTAAGAAAATCTCAAGAATGAAACAAGCATTTTAATGAAAAATGTTATAACATTTCTAAAGTTAAAAAAATGCAAATTTCTCTTATCCAGAATGAAATTAAAGATAACGATGTACTAAGTTTTGAAAGTAGCCATAATAACCTTCTAGACTGCATAATTTGAATTAAAATTCCTCTTTTTTGAAGCTCTTCTATTATCTTTCTATTCTTGAGAAGTATAGTAAAATCGTACATAGACGGAAGTTTTGTAACCAATCGAATTAAATACTGGGAGTTTTGATGAAAAAGAGTTCCATTTTGAAAGCATACTTCAAGTGCATCTTTTTTTTAGTTCAATAATATCAAAATAAATTTTTATTTAATTTCTGAAAAAACCCAAAGTCTCTAAAAACGCGCTCACTGGTCACAGTTTGTGGAATTATGACGTCATCATCTTTGATAACATCATTTCACACCCCTTCCCTCCGCTCCCCCTCCCTAAGGCAGCCAATCAGCGTGAGGAAGCATCCTCTGGACGCTCAAGTACAGGGTTAACTACTGAGGATTTATGAAGATTACAATACCAAAGAATCTACACAAAGTAAGAAGATTTCATGATCTGTGCCTTTACTATCGTTGAATTGTAAAATCATTCTCTGACATAACTTGTCCTCTACGCAAATTATGTGAAAAGCCAAATACGTTTTGTTTGACTGCTGATTGTGAACAAACATTCAATAACACTGAACAATAACATTTTAGGTATGGGCTTGCTGTATAAGCTAATTGCTTGTAGGGCCTCTGCATAAAACAAAAAAAAATAACAGCCAGCTCATGCCCAGACTCAGTAGACAGTATTAGTATATCTGGTACAAGACATTACAATTCCTTGTCATACATGAATACTGTTTCATGGAACCCTATAAATGGGGCCTCTTGTTATACCATCTACCATTGTTTTATGTTAAAATGCTAAGACACATTTGTAATATCTTTAATATCTCCTAAAGCAATATTTACTTTGGAATTAATGTGCTGTCTATTCATGTCACCATTCTGACAACGAGAATCGGATCATTGTTTTTACTGCAGACAATTTGGACACTGTTAGCAGAACTGCCTATGTTCAATATATTACTAGATGGGAATAAACTGTTAGCAGGTCACATAACAAACATAGATGATGTATCCGAACTACATTTTTAAATATTGTTTGGCATTTTGTAGGTAGTCTAATGCAACCTAAAATTGATTACTTTTAGGAAAGGTATGTAACAGCTCTTTCCAATGCAAAATATTAATACACCCAAACAATACAGGTTAAGTTATGTTGAACACAGCAACTATGGATTTATAGGTGATCATACTGTTGATATAGGTTGTGAGAAATGTTGTTCTCATGCATTAGATGGCTTATATAAAGGAGTTGTGTGCTTTGGACATGATAACCACGTGATGCAACCTTTTGTAGTGGAAACTATGCTAATCAGATAGATAATGACTTGATGTTGCGACATGGATTGTAACAATGTGTTGAGGCTCCGAAATCACTTCTATATAATATACTTACTTTTGTTGAGTCAGAGAAGCTGCTTGATGACTCAAACATGCTAACTGTTACAACAATAAGGACAGCTCCCAACAGCAAAATCTCAATTGTAATGCTACCCAATTCCATGCTGCATTGATAAGCAATAAACTCGACTCTCTTTCTCTGAGCATCATAAAATAAAAATCAGACTCTCAGAAACAAAATACAATATTCAAAACTGATATAGATTCACTGTCCTAGACAGCCATACAACCATTCCCTAAACTATCATGATATTGTGCTGCCATCTCTGAGCCGATTCCCTCAATATTATCAGCTTCACAAAAATAAATATAGGCAAAATCAAAATCACTAAGAGTTATTATAGCTTTATTCTGTATTAATTAAAAGCACAACTCCATCATTATATACATGGAAGTCATGTACACGTCTCACGTGTTTGTGTGTGGATCCTACTTATATTCACACTTTCATATACAAGCAAGTGATCTCAAGTGGTTTGTCACATAAGAATCCTACACATTTGTATCAAAAATTCCAACTAAGTGCTGAGAAAACACAAATCATGATGTAATTGAGCATCAATATGCATTGAAAATTCTAGCAGTCATTTCCAGTTATGTCAGCTATAAATGTTCTAGGCATTACATTTAATAACATCAACTTTCCTAGCCATATCAATCAGGAGGTCATCATTGCTGACTTATCCAATCAATGGAGCTATTGTTTGCTCCCCCACTGGCATTTTATCATCAGATAATTCTCAGACAGGCATTTAAGCACTTCTAGCATCTTCTTCCTCATCAAATCGATAGAGACTATACAAAATAGTACTCTCACAATCATATGATTCTCTACTCTAATTTTTTTGTTATTGATCCAGCTAGCCTTTAAACAACTGAATGTATGAGAAGTTCTAGTGATCACTTCCATTTACATCTATTGTAAATGTAATGATATTATAATCAAGTGATTTTACCACAATGTAATGCATATATCTTACCATGAAGCACCACTTGATGGCTCACAAACTGAGGATCACAATGCTATTTCATCATACAAATATCATTGTTGTCCGTTTTGCAAAGTGTTGATGCATCTACTAACATCATCTGTTCTAATTGTAATATAATCAAGCAGATATCACTCGATGTCTTGTAGACATCTCACATAAAAATCATTTAATAGCTCAGAATTTAAGGTGTGAAACAACTTTTCAGTTTCCTTAATCTTATGATCAACAAACCATCCTAACGGTATGATAATCAAGTGTGTATCACACCATATTGTGTAGAAATTCTTTTGTGAAATATCATTTGATAGCTAAGAACAATCCTTTCAGTAATTTATATTTTAGTCAAGTGACCATCTTAATTGCAGATCTGGTAGTTAACACCAGCTATAACAATCAGGAGGTCATCATTGGTGCCCCAGCCAATTAATGTTACTATCATATTACTTTTTCACTGTCATTTTGTCATGTAACATCTCTCAGACAGTGAGATAAGTACTTTCAGCATCTTTTTTTCACATCAACTGAGTCAAGATCATACAAAATAGTACTCTCACAATCTCCTGAACCATTATTCATAACATGTTATACCTAGTATAACCAGCTTTGGTTTGTCAACTTGTTCAATGCACTTATGCAATATTAATGGATACAACCACTTATAGTTTGAAATACAAAGTTGTTTGAGAATGACATAAAGACCAGTACCTCAACAGTCAAGCTGCTTCCATGCCACAGACATATACCAAAGCCATACACAGTCTCAATATTTGAACTTTCATTCCTTCACGATTTTATCAGAGCATCTATTATGCCACATTACACTCTTCCCTAATTGGTGATTCACACATTTTTTGTGGGTACTATTGTACATCTGCACCAGAAAACAGATGCTACATCTCAGCCAAATATGAGCAAAGTTGGTGAACAAACATTTGGATTTTACTCTGTTATATGATACTTCATCATGGTATATGATAGGTGTTCATTCCAGCCAGTTCTGTTGGGATTAAGCAATCTCACAAACATTTACTTGACAGTCTATAGCACACATTCTGTTGAACCAGTAGGCTGGGATGATATGGCGAAATATGCTCCTACATGACACTTAATGCCTTAAACAATTTGAGAAATAGCTTGCCATTGAAATTAAACCATTGTACTTCTCCAGGTGCTCTAAATTGAGCTGTCTATTGTTCAGGCAATACAATAGCTTACATATGAAGTAATGGATAAGCATTGCTCTACTTCATGAATTACTTCATTCAGTGTCTGGCAGAGAATCAACAATGCTCTGCTGGAGTATACCCTGTTTTACCCAGTTTTCCTCTTGGCAGCACATAAAGTACAGTGTTTGCGCCATCACTCAGTGTGTAAATGTAATCGTAAAAACAGCTTTAAACATTAGCAAATATATAAGCAATACCCTGGTAGTATCCATTCTTTTCATTATTGAAAGTCTAAAATAGTTCCAAATTGAGAAATTTGAATACAACTAACTACCTCACGGGTTGGAAACCACATTGAAGGATTATTTGTTACATCCATTCTCTAATGGAAACATCATGTACAAAATGGTTCATCATCACTATAGCCACGATAGCTTTCACTGCCATAGAGTTTCTAGAATCAAAATATTTAATATTGGGACAAGCAATCTCCATCTTGCAAGACAATTCTTTGGTATTCCAGTGTTGTGAGCTCATTGATGATGTACAATAAAACTGTATTATTGCAACATAATAATCCTTTCCAGATTTTTAAAGTTCTTAAGCCATTTTAAGGATTCACAGTCCTCTTGAATGACGAACTATTGCCACACAAGTACTTTTGATAATGATTGAAGAACTAGGACTGCAAGCAGACGGCTTGAATGGGTAATGAAGAAAAACTTTAATATAAGTTTAACATAACAGCAAATGTACAAGGTTTTGTCATCATCAGATGATGATAAAACCTTGTACATTTGCTGTTATGTTAAACTTATATTAAAGTTTTTCTTCATTACCCATTCAAGCCGTCTCCAGCCATTATTAGTCTCAAAGTGGGTTCCTCGTCATCGAATAGGACTGCAAGCAGTTGGATTTTTGTTGTAAAGTTTCTGTGTTCAGGAGTTGTCAGCATATGCAGTTACATCTTTTATTCTATCTTGCACTTGTTACAATAATGCTTCAATTATACCATCGCTAGCATTAGTTTCCAGCAAGAATGTGTGGTTTTATAATACCAGAGCTTCCACTAAGGCACACATTAGTGCCAGAAAGCATAGCCAAACTCTATAGTATATTTTAAATACAATTTAGCTTTGTTTTAGTCAAAGCACAAAACGGTGCAACCATTCAAGAAATTTGTCATGAACGGTTAATAATATGATGTAAAACTTAGAAAATGATATGTATTTTCTTTAGTGATAGGTTAAACCAATCTCTCACTGCTGAAATCTTACATCCTCTTCCACAATGTGGTTGAGAAATTCTGCTTGTTAATGCAATATTTACTTGTTTCAGTTTCAAATTTCCTTGCCTTATCTACTGATAAACCATGTAAAGGTTATCTGCAGCAGGTTGAAATGTGTAACCAAACATCAATATTGTTACGTCTCCGTTCGTTAGTTAATTTTCCGTAAAAATTCTTTCCGAAGAAACTTTAGCGACACAATTCCGTTCTCAAATAAAACTGGTTTATTCTTTCTGAATACAACTTTGCAATACACTTAATTTTCACAGTCACGCTATAATTCACAACGAATGCCTCACGTGCTCGATTCAACAATATGTCTCTCTCTCTCTCTGTCCTCAGTTCAATTCCACAGTCATTACATTGTTGCCGTCACGTCTTGACCGTCTTATATATAAAAG
>NW_013671702.1:12566-28942 GCF_000517525.1 Limulus polyphemus
GTAATCTCCCAAGGATTCACGAAGCTTCGAGAATATGACGTGTTACTAGCGTCACGTGACCTCCGCTGTCGTAACAATATGTATTAGCAATAATTATGGAAATGATGAGGAAAAAGGATGCAAAAGACAAGTATTATGGGAATGCCACCACTTAGTCATAGGAAATTGAACTGCACCCGAGTACAGTCACGTGTTGATTGTTTATATTTGACTGGTCGTCTTCCAGTTAATTAAAAAGTGCTACTCCAATATAAATTCTTTAAGAGTACAGTCAATCGTACTCAACACAATAGTAATATTGTGCTTTCAGTAATGGTTCCCACGACTGAAATACCACATATAAAGAACATAGAATTCTAAGTTTTGTTGGTTAACATGTAAAACAGTATGGCAATACCCCGTGTTTCAGCAAGAGCTGTTTGTAAGACTCTGCAGAGGGTATGTCAAACTAGCACTGTCAGTAAGAGAAGTCATAGAGTTAAAAACCAAAACTTTCCAAAAGTAATGTTAATGTCTCATGATATGTTCTTAATGATGATGATTTAATACAGATTTTGTCAACAACTTTGTTGTAAATACAGGTATGAATGCTAACCATGAGAACAATAAGAAATACATCAGTACAAGATGGTTTCAGTGGATGTACAACTGTTCTAAATCCACGGTTGAGATGAGGTAACCAAATTAAAAGGTCGAAATGTTTATTATACCACAAACAATGAAATAAGTAAATGGGAAATGCGTACTTTTTCCAAATGAATCGAAGGTAAAATTGTTTGGAAAAAATCAATGACAGTTTCTCTGATATTTGAGAGGATAATGGTGTCATAGTCAATGTATCACCTTCAGTAAAACATTGTGGAGCATAAGTACTTAGTTTATGGCCATATCTCAGCAAGTGATCTTGTTGAGTTACAAAAGACTGATGACACACTTACTACTGACAAGCACAGGCAAATTCTGGTTCATCATACCATTCCTTCAGGAACAGAACTCAGTAGACGGGAATTTATCTTTCAACAAGTGTTCCTAAGTATACAGCAGAATATGACCAAACAGTCTGAACTGTGGTGAATGATACAGGACACCTTGAAGAATATTTCATAATCGTATATTCATGATCTACACCATGAGAAAAAATTATAGTGCTCTGTTGAAATCATACAAAATACTAGTAAACTGTACAACTTATTTTTCTTTCTTTTGTATTTTATTTGATAATATTTCATACCATTAATAATTTCGCCACTTAGTTACCATTCTTATTGTTTAAGTTTTCTTGTGTTACTAATGAGTGTTCTATAATTATTTCCATTACTTTAGATCAGGTATCTCTCCCATTTTAGCTCTCCCACTGTAAGCTCCATCGGTAGTTTAAAAGTGACAGGTGCATTACACATACTGATCTACATGACAAGAAATTCATACAAACCAACTGAAGTACTAAAAGCAGTCTTAAATCTACTTTCATCATTTGTTTGATTTGTCAGTATCTAGAAACCACATCTAAACCAGCTGAGCCAGTGGGCACCTTCCTATACTTCCAGACATTCATGGTAATGCATAAGACATTAATGCGTATCACCTCTTCCACTCACCTATAGTCAACACAGAGTCTTGGTATATCCTTCTTCTTCCTGACAATAATTATTAAAGATGACCACTTGACATGAAGTTTGCACAATTCTGTCTTTCAATACCTTCTGTATCTCAGCACTAGCTATATTTCTATTGTGCAGCAGTCGTTTTATTGGACGTGCATCAACTGTATCTATGTGGTGGTGAATCACTGTTGCTGACTCAAATAGGTATCTGGCCCCACAAACATATTAGAATATTTGACCAGTAATTCACTTAAGTTTCTTTCATTGTTTTCAATACAGATTCCTTGTTTATTCATCAACAAATAGTCTCGTCCTGACAGTCATGCATTTGATATAGATGCAGTCTGTAAGAAGTAACCCTAACTGTAAAGCAACTTCTTGGTACTACCAACTCACTTATCATGCCAGCGACCCTCCCAGCAGGAATCTAAATAGCCAAATATCCATAGCTTTAGGTCATCACTGGGTCTGTACTAACAATCAGACAGTTGAAGTTAGAACAATCTACTTTATGTACAAGGAACATGACATCTCTTGCATTGGTTCTATCACTACAGTGGATGATGATAATGCAATAGGCTCATAACAAACTTTGGAACATTACTTGTGCATTCTGAGGTTTTGTGACTCTCTTCTCACCAGTCTGCCTTACATGAGCTACATTAATCATCAAACTATTGGAGATAATAAAGTACTATATCCTCAGGTTGATAGCTATACACAGCCTGAGCTTAATTTTTTTAGTTGAAGTGGCAGTAGCCATAATTTGCCTTTGGTCTTCTTGTATCTGCTGAACAGTTGGATAAACTGCACATTTTGCTTATTTTGTTGGGAGAAAAGATATGGATATTTTACTCCAAAGTGGACTACCATCCCTGTTATATAAATTCCATAGTAACTGCATGCTTTTTTCTAAATGATAAAACACATGTACACATCTCAACTCCTTTGTTTGCCTTAAAAATTTTAATATTTTGTATATTACATTTACGTATATAATTAAACATGCACAGTCGATCTGTTTCATATATAATGCAATACATGTATGTATTAACATAAACACATCTATTTCAACACAACATATTAAACAATGCATACTTCAGTACCTCACACCCCCATTCAGTGGCAATACTTATAACCATAGCAACCAACAACAGTATTAGCTGCACTTTCCACACCTAAAGAGATCAACTATTCCAACTCAAACAGTATCATAAAAATAAAAGTAATGGACAGAAATAAGAAGAAATGACCCTTCCTACCATAATCATCAATACAGATCATATTTTGTGATATAAGTTACAAAATACATATATATATACACAGTCTAATAGATGATACCAAAATTACTTTTGCTGTCATGATTCAACGATAAACCTGCATCACTGTTTTTCCATTATATTACCATATACTATATTGTGACGATGTAGGGGTAATAATAAACCCACTACTTCAGGTAAACACAAAAACTAACCCAGAAAAATATCTTTCATTCTTATGTATATTTCACTTAATTTATATGATCTATGTTAATGTGTCATGCTATGTAAGAGCATTACTACCTTACTAAACTTCAGGAAGACTGGTATAGACCATCAGACACACTATAGTATTGTGACTCGATAAAATATCCAGTCCATTTATGTACAAGATTGCAAATTTGCTGAGAAAATTTCTACAGCTAAATGCCATTCACCACAAAACTTAATCTGAGTGATTGTAAACTAAGGATATCAAAGTCATTTTGACTTGTTGGTTTTTCAGTTTCCAATGACGTACATAGTCAAAACTAAGAATTAATGTCTGTATGGATTTATTTTACAACCTCGTGTTGTTGTATCTGTGTATCTAGCAAGCTTTGTGTGGTCTTCTGTAACTGCTCTTATGTTATAACTAAGCTACATAGATCAAGCAATTATCACAAGATATCATACCAACATCTCGCTACCAAATATAGCTTGATAGCTCAGAAAATAAAAGATATGACATATTTTTATCTGCTGATCTTTTAACTAATCACATGTGCTAAGTGGTTATCTCATTATGTCCTGTTTACATCTTGCTGTGAAACACCACCCCATAGCCAAGAGAGCTAGGTAAGCTACTCTTTTCAGTTATTAATTTTTCACCCAACTGATAATCTTATCTGCTGCTCAAGACATTAATTCTGACCATGTTGCTCCTTCACTTGCATTTTCTCATATTTTTCCTTATGGACAACCACACACATATATATATATATACACAGTCAGTTTCTTCAACTTCCTCATCAATTGAGTTTGGATTATATGAAACAGTCCTCCTGGTATGATAGACACTTGTGATTCTTGGAGTAACCCATGCTCGAAAGACTCATCAGTGATGTAGAGTTTAAGCTGGTTGACATGTTTATGTACACCACATTACCACTATAACTCACCATATTTAATTGTCGACAGATGAGATAAGATCAATCTAGGTGCAACTGAGTTACTTCCATGCTGGTGGCATGTACAATAGCCAAACCATGTTATGAAGCTCAAATTTTCTTTAAATTAATGTTTTATCATAGCATCTCTTTTGATTCACTGTCATCTTATCCATTTGCATATGCACAAATTCATGCACATCCACTATTTTAGTACACAGTCGTTCTGCACTGATAGAGGTTCATACATCAGTTCCACTGGTAACTGCACTTATCAATTAAACATAGTGAAATTTGGGGAACCACCAATTGCTTGTTGCTCAGTTACATAGTACAACATCATGGCAAATGGTAGTTCTTATCCTAATCAATACGGTCAAGGTTCGCATAGCTAGAAAGATATTCTATACTATTTATTCTTCCAAACCATGAGACTGAGGATTATATGGTAAAGCATGTGCTTACACCACATTCAACATCAAGTAAACAATTGGCTATCTCTTCAATTGCTCAAAATCATGTTATCCATTGTACAACCAACACACCAATGACAGACTATATGACATATCAAGAAATGAATAAGCTACATCCTACTTGGTGAAGCAATCAGCAATGAGATAAACATACTGATTACCTTCCTTAGTTTCAAGCACAAAACCAGTTGTATCTAGTTTCTTTCGAGGAAGGAACCTACAGCTCTCTTTCAGGCTTTTTCCTGATATTCAAGTTTTTGTAAGGGAAGTACATGTGGTACTGTATCTAAACTATCACTTATTATCTTTATGTGATGCCACCATAAAATTTTCTTCTGCACATACACATTATGACACTTCAAAATACCTAACAATTCATGCATCATGCAAAGTCCAAAATATTTTATGCGTTAGAGCTCTTGGAACCGTTAGTGCCATCACAGGTTGTCTACCATTTCTTGTTAATTCATAATGACAATACATCACACTATCATGCATTCATAAGTGAAATATGTTTTGTGTATTATGTGTATTTTACTATTATATTTGCTTGTTTGTGCTACCCATGTTTCACATCATGACAAGTAACACCCAAGCTATGTGTGGGTCCTTTAAGTTGCTCCTGCAAAAGTTCCTGACTGTTCATTTATGCTGTCCATCCAAAGGCAAAAATTATCACTGCTTGTGTAATTCATTATCACTGCTGTTGCAATGGCTTTGCTGATTCAGGTGGTATTGCACAAAGATGTACTCTTGCAGCATTATTATCCAACAGATAATCATATCTTTAAACTTTTTGAAGATCATCAACCACTTCAGAAACACATAATGTGCTCAAATTGGGAAACTCCCTGTCATGCAAGTAAAGGTGGTAATGTTGTATAAGTACTAAAAATGCAAGTAATTCCTTCTTTGTTGTGTATTATTGACATTTCGAAGCAGTTATTTATAACTAACTTATATAACTACATACTCCATACTATCCTGTATCTGTGAGACAACTGCTCTAATTTCACTTTCAATGATACCTTATCCAAGATAAATGGAAAGCACCAGTACTTTGAGCAAAGCATGCTGCAAGTAATGAAATGCATCTCCACATTCCTGCATTTACACAAAATACATACAAGTCTTAATCAATACAGACAGAGATGTGCCTAGCTTGGAGAAATTGACTATAAACAACTAATTATACAATGGGAAAACTATAAAGATATTTTCTCCTTTTGTCATAGTCAGAGGCTAGTCCTTGATCACTGCAATCTTTGTAGGACTAGTGGAAACTCTATCCCTACCTATGTCCATGTGCATGAACTTATAATCTTCTAATTTTAATTTCAAATCCTACATTCTAAGTGCATTAAGGTGTCATATTTTGGTTCTCTTGAAATGTGAAATACAGTGTAATGACTACTTTGCTATCCATATACATGATACATCTTTTCCAGTGAAAGCACCATTAGCTTCTTGAAAGTGGCAAGTACATTACATAAAATGAATAGAATGCTGTGGAATTCATAAAATTCTTCCTAAGTGTTGAAGGTAGTGTACTTTTGTCATTCATTTCAACTTGCCAGTAGTTACCAAATTTAATACATAGAACCTATGGGCACCTTCTAATGCATCAAGACATTAATTCGTTTATAGTAGCAAAAAGACATTGCTGTTTAAACCATTCAATGCGGCTGTCACGTGTACAGGTTGGTCGTTTTTCTTCTGTACAATGTGGTTGTGCCGTATATGGGATTTTGTGGACATTGTGAGGCAAAAAATTATCAATCCATTGCTTGATAACAATGCTTGGTGGATGGAGGGTGCCTCAACACTCATAAATACACCTTACCAGTTCACTCGGGAAATGTAAAAATGAAATCCCATATATGGCTCAGCCACAGTGTACTGGTATATGTGACAGTCACAGTGAATGGGTAAAAGTCTACTCAGTATCTTAGCTTCTTTCCATATTTTTGACAAGCATCACTGAAACTGATCAAGTACTCTCTGATGGTTGTAGTATCCCATTTTTTCAACATATAGTTAATTGTATTGTTGTAATATCCCTGCTGTCCAAGCAAGCCTGTATAGCAGTTATTTTATTGTATACACATCACCTGTATTTATGTGATGATGTGTGATTATTGTATGGTGCACTTGTCTACCTGGTGCACCAAACATATCATTAAGGTCTTTGAGAAATTCACTGAGTCATTGTCACTGTGTCAAGATCAGATTGCTAGGACAATCCTCAAATGAGGACTTCAGACACTCTGGAAGCTGCAGATTCATTCCTGGCTATTGTATAGTGGCTGTGGTACCAGCTACTTGGTTGTTTGCATCAGTTTTGTCTCTATTACAATGTCAATAACCATTTCAGCAATATGTAGTTACAGATTAGAACTGACACAAAACAAGTACTGGGAGAGGTAATTCCTTCAGCATGTGCATAATGCTTTTCTGGAGGAAAATAGTGTGTTTCAATGATAGATTCTATAATTGGAACAGATGGTGACAAGGCATTGGACTTCATTACTCGTATATCACAAAATATTACTTATGTACTAGTTGTTCTCACAGAACTACATTTCATCTATAGTACAAGTGAAACTATTTGATAATTTCCTCAGTAGGTCTATACCCAAGATACCAATGCCTGAACACAGATCAAATACAGCTACATTTTCTAAGTGAGTGATATTGTCAAGATATAACTAGAATGTGTCCCTCTATTCTCATCTAGCTAGTTACTGTTTTCCAGAGCAAAGCTGGTGTTAAATGATTAAAGTGATAGTTTCCCTTGGAGTGTCTCATACATACTAAGTTTGACTAAAGTTCTAGCATCCACTAATACTTAACCTTACATTCATGTGTCAGTATCAACTAAGTACAAACTGACTGTCACAACTGTCTGAGTTAGTGCAACTCATTGATAACTGTGTCCTGCTCATTGAGTTACTCCTCATCTAACTGCTAATAACTATCTAAATTTAAACTCAGCATCAGGCATTCCATCACCTGTAATGAGCCCTTCCATTCCAAATGGCAACTTACTTGAAACACTTGAGGGATAAATGGCCAAAATCTTTCTTTTACATCCTCTTAAACACTGATGGATTTGCTTGTTTAACATAATCACAAAAATGAAATGTTACCATATTTTTTTACTGTTGTTGCAGCTAAGATTCTGTCATTATGGAGGGGAGATCCTTATCCTCCTCCAAAAGTCTAGAGATGCACACATTCTGATTAATGACTCACAGAGAATGCATCATCATCCTATTCCATGTCGACCTCAGCCACTAAACATAGTATTTAAGCATCATTAAGATGTCTTGCCAGCTGGCAAACTCCTGACTGCTCAAAGAATTTTCTAGACAATGGTAAAATTCTAAATACTCTTTACATGATGGCAACATTCATCCAACACTTACACCTCTCATCATTCTTAAGGGTTGCTTAAATCACCATCTGGCAACACTTGGACTAGCTAGCCAGCACCTTGGAGTTTCATAAGGACCGTCCCAGTAAGTGTGGATGTTCATACTGCTCATTTTACCACAAAGACCTGTTTTTGTTACACTACGCTCCTATATGTTGGGGTAACAAGTGGATGTCACATAGTGGAAACGTGGGGTTTTCCTAGCCACCTATCTACCTGTCAGTTCTGAGGATAAATCGAGAATTCAGACATAGCTATTATTTTGGCCTAGTCCTTAATACATTCTCTTATTTTGTCCTCACCTTGACTGCCACAACTTCATCTGCCATTCTGAAAATTTTACCTGGTCTCCGAAAGCACTTTGTGTAGTTTTTGTATTTAAAAATAAACAAACAATTCAAAACCTTCTGACTAACAACCCCACCCCCAGTGGCACAGCGGTATGTCTGCGGACTTACAATGCTAGAAACCGGGTTTCGATACCAGTGGTGGGCAGAGCACAGATAGCCCATTGTGTAGCTTTGAGCTTAATTCCAAACAAATAAACTAGCAACATTATATTCCTACTGAGGTTCATTGTAGTGTTTACAGTCTGTTTTAAAAACAAAACTGTAATTAAGTATGAAGGAGAACCATGAAAGTCTCAGACAAAAAGAACCAATTAGATAAATTTATTAGGACGAACAAACACTCTTAAAGATGCACTAAGATGTGAATGAAAACTGTAGTTCATTAAAAAAAAAATTCATACAAAAAAATGAAAACTTGACAATGAAGAAAAGTTTCTAGCTAAATATATTTTTGTTTTCCTTTGTTTGAGAATTTTGACAACAATGAAATTTATCACGTGTACTAGAATAGTTTTGAGTAAGAATTTCATAGTATTTTATTACTTAACTAAAAACATAAAATCTAGTTCGAACAGTTTTGAAGCTTGAAAAATTCTTGACAGTAACTATAATAATGTAAAATGATCAAACCATTTTTGTTTGTAGATATGAGTAAAATGTCATTTTTGGAGAAATTCAATTGAATGTTAACTAGTTCTTTGAATTTTTATTAGTTTTCACGAATTCAACAGCTACGTCATGATCAATTTCTTTGACTGAAATATATATTAATTCGATTATTTGTAATTCTTAGAAAGAAGTTTATAATAATGATAAAATTAGTTATTTTTGAAATCCAACAGTTCAGAAACCCTCAGTTTACGAAAACTCCACATAGCCAGCTACCCTATAAAACAGTAGTGGGCAAACTTTTTTTTTTTTGTGGTGCACAAACATGCATTCTGCTGCCTCCCCCACCCCGTATAACCTATTTATGTGTGTACTGTACATGCCATTTTTACATGTTCATCGTTGTTACTATATTACTTAATAGTAGCAATATTTGTACGGTAGTTTGAAAAACTTTTATTTCTAAATCTGTATTTTCAAATATAATTTATATGCTCCTATAGACACAGCTGTGCCTCCTCCCAAACTTGATTCTCCATACCCCACATGTATTGTTTGTCTATCTTATGTAGTTAGGTGGAGTAACACTGCAGTGACTTCATATAAAGAACTAAAATCTGTCGTATTGTTGCTACAATTCTTCCAAATGTTGGAATGCCACTATTTGTTTGTTTCTGAATAAAAATAAACACTCTTATATTAGATTATAAACACCACTTTCATATCTGGTTTAACATTAAGAGAAATATACACTGAAAAAGTGGTAAAATTATTGTTCTTTTCCTTGTTGAAGAGATGAAATCTATATAGTAAACAAATAAGTGCCGCGGCTGGAATTAAAATTCCGTTGGTAGATATTAATCTGTAGGGACTGACCACTGTAGCACATACATTAATACTTTATGAATATATAAAATGGTTAATTGCTCTGCACAGTTAGTAGGTTAAAACTGATGGCTAAAGGATCCAAGGGAAATTAGACAATACGAGATGAGTGAATGGCATAGTAGTCTAAGGTGTTGTATCTGTGTTGATACTTCACCTGACAACTGGGATTCGAATCTTCTTATCTTCAATATATTTTAAAATAACACTCAAAACAAAAAAGTAGATTTATCTGTTTAAGCCATTTCACTTATACAAAAGTAGCCACATAGAAATGTAATAGCTTGTAGCTTGTGTGGCTAGCTCTTTATATAAATGTGAGATGTTTGTTTCTGGAACAGCACCCTTTATGTACCATTAGTTTCAGCCTTTAGTCCTTGAGTTTTTACTTTGGGTTTGGCTTTATATGTAGTCTTTTTGTCTTTGCATTTACTGAAATGTAACCAGATTTTGTTGGGAAATTTTGTGATTTGCAAGTAATATTTTACTTAATAAACTATGATGTAGCTTGGCTGTTTTTACACATGTTGTTATTTTGAAACATAATGCCATTGCTTTTAAGAACATGCATGTTGCTTTTAAGGGTCATAACCTCTGACAAAACGAGATAAACTTATTTATATTTCCTTATTTTATAAAACTATGTATTAGCCAGCATACTTATTTCCAGTTTAAAAAATAAATGTTGATCTCTAAAAGTAACAGCTATGGTTAATCTCATACTTCAGTAATGTTCAGTCTAAGGTTTCTCAAGTAAATTTGGTATTTTATTTAAGTAAAGCTCAAACATAAATTCAACTCTCAAGTTTTATATCTTGCATAAATGCCATTCGAACAACAAATACCCCTACAAATTTCACATTTTACTTAAGGAAAGATTGGATAGCAACTGCTTTGAAAAAGTTTACAATATACTTAAGTAGAGCTCGAACAGAAACTGCTCTGGAAAAACATATATATTTTACTTAAGTTACGTTCAAACAACCAGTATTCCGATCAAGTTCAAGTATTGTTTAAATAATGCTTGAACAGTAGTTTCTCTGCTAATGGCTATCTCTCACTTAAGTAATGTCCAAACAGCACCTCTTTGACGAATTTTATAAGTTACTCCAGAAATATTCTAACTAAAACTACTCTGATGAATTTAATATGCTTCTTTACTAATACTCAAACTAAATACATTCTGGAGAATTCAATATCCTGCTCTAGTAATACTCAAACTAGAAGCACTCAAGTGGATTTAATATGCTATTATAGTAATAGTACCCAATCTAAGACAGCTCTGCTCAATTTAATATGCTGCTCTAGTAACACTCAAACTAAGACTATTCTGGTTGATTTAATATGCTGTTCTAGTAAAACTCAAATGAAACTGTTTCGGTGAATTTAATATTCTTTTTGAGTAATACTCAAACTAAGACTGCATTGATTGATTTAATATATTAATCCAGTGATACTCAGTTTAAGACTGTTCTAATGAATTTAATATGCTACTCTAGTAATACTTAAACTAGGACTACTCTGGTGAATTAAATATGTTACTCTATTGATGGTCAGACTATAACTGTTTTAACGGATTTAATATGCTACTCTTGTAAAAATTAAGACTACTCTGGTAAATTTAATATGCTATTCTAGCGGTACTCAAACTAAGACTACCCTTGTGAAATTAATATGTTGCTTCTGTACTACTGATACACAAACCAAGAGTGCTCTTGTAAATTTAATATGGTTACATCTCCGTTTGTTAATTAACTTTCCGTAACTTCGTTCTGACGAAACTTTAGCGACACAAGTCCTTACTTAATAAAACTGGTTTATTCTTTCTGAATATAACTTCACGATACACTTGATTTCAACATTTGCGCTAAAACAAACGCTATAACGAACGTTAACTTCAACAATACTTTCTCACTGCAGATCAATTACTCACTACCTACATACATTGTCCCGTCACGTTGTCACCCTCTTATATATACCAGACTACCCTATATCTAGTAATCTCCCGAAGGTTCGACAAAGAAGTGGCGTGACACTAGTCACGTGACCTCGCTAACGCAACAATATGTTACTCCAGTTATACCCAAACCAGAACTGCTCTGAGGGATCTAGTATATATTTTTATTATAGTGATACTCAAACTAAGATTGCTCTGGTGAAATTAATATTTCAGTCTTCCAATACAAGAACTAGGACTACTTTGGAAAGTTTAATATGCTACTTAAATAATATTCAAACAAAGACTGCTTTGGTGAATTTAATATGTTACTCTAGTAATACTGAAACTAAGATAACTCTAGTGATTTTTATATTTTACTCCAGTGTTATACTCAAACTAAGACTATATACTTGGTTTAAATTATTTATACCCTTGAAATACATAACCTAAACTCCTGATGAATTTATTGCACATTTCTAATACTAGTAATAGTGCTCAAACTAAGATTGCTTTGGTAAATTTTAATGTAATTCTTCTGATACTGGAACTAACAATGCTCTAATGCATTTAATATTCTAGTCTTGTAATAACTAAGACTATTCTGTATGCTGTTGAATTTAGTATACTAATCTAGTAATAGTTAAACTAAGACTGCTTTGGTGAGTTCAATATGTTACTTTGCTGATACTCAAACTATCTTTGATCTTATGGATTTATTATGCTACTATTTTTATAACTTAGACCACTCTGGTGAATTTAATATGCTACTCTAGTAAAACTCAAAGTAAGACTATTCTTGTGAATTTAATAATGTACTCTAGGCATTCACAAACTAAGACAGCTCCATTAGGTTTAATATGTTATTCTCTAAATCCTCAATCTAAGACTACTTTGGTGAATATAATATGTTACTCTAATGCTCCTCAGAATATAATTGCTAAAATGAATTTAATATGTTAATCATGTAATAGCTAAGACTACTCTCGTGAATTAATATGCTATTCTATTGGTATTCAAACCAAATATACTCTGGTGAATTTGATATGTTTCTCTAGCAATACGCAAACTAAAGTTCTGGTGAACTTAATACGCTACTAAAGTAATACTCAAACTAAGAGTGTTTTGATGAACTTAATATGTTACTCTAGTGAAACTCTGAATATCACTGCTCTAAGAAATTTAATGTGCTACTAATGTGATAACTAAAACTACTCTAGTGAATTTTATATGCTACTCCCCAATAATACTCTATCTTAATACTGCTCTGGTTGATTCAATATGTTACTCTAGATATACTCAAACTAAGACTACTCTGGTTGATTTAAAATGCTACTTGAGTAATACTCAAACTAAGAATACTCTGGTGAATTTAATATGCTACACTAATAATACTCAAACTAACACTGCTCTGGTTGATTTAATATGTTAATCTACAAATACTCAAACTAAGACTGTTCTGGTATATTTAACATTCTGCTTTAATAATATTCAAACTGATAGTGATCTGTTGAACTTAATTTACCATTCTAGTAATAATCAAATTAAGACTTCATTAGTGGATTTAATATTTTACTATATTGATAGTCAAAATAAGACTATTTTGGTGGATTTGATATGCTACTCTAATAATATTCAAACAAAGACTGCTTTGTTGAATCTTATATGCTACTCTAGTAATACTTCAAGTCAGATTACTCTTGTGAATTTAATATGCTATTGTAATGGTACTCAAACTAAGACTAATCTGGTGAGTTTGATATGCTACTCTAGTAATACCCCAACTCAGAAACTACCCTGGAGGATGTAATATTTTGTTACTGTGGTACTCAAATTAAAACTATACTGGTTAAGATAACATGCTACTCTTGTAATAAACAGATTAAGATTGGTGTGGTGAATTTAATATTGAACTCTAGGATTTTCAAACTAAGATTACTCTGGTGAAGTTAATGTTACTTTTCTAATACACAAACTAAAAATACTCTGGTGGATTTAATATATTACTATAGTAATATACTAATACTTGAACTAAGACTGCTCCAGTGGATTTAATATTCTACTGTAGTAATACTCGGAATATCACTGCTCGAATGAATTTAGTATGTTATCTTAGTGACACTCAGAATATCACTGCTCTATTATATGTAACATGCTATATTTGTAATTGTAATAATTAAGCCTTCTCCGGTGAACTGACTATGCTATTCTAGTAAGACTTGAACTAAGACTACTTTGATAAATTTAATATTGTACTCTAGTTACACACAAATTAAGACTACTCTGGTGAATTTAATACATTATTTTAGTTATACTGAAACTGCTCTGACGGATTTGATATGTTACTCATTATACTGAAACTAAAACTGGTCTGATGGATTTGATATGTTACTTCAGTTATACTGAAACTAAAACTGCTTATTTACTATAGGAATGCATAATCTACCAGCAACTGCTAAGATTATTTAATATTCTACCCAAATAATACTTAAACTACAAATACTTTGGTAAGTTTTAAATTGTACTTATTAATGATTGAACAGCTACTGCTTTTATAATTAATCTTACTCTAAAGTAATGATTCAACAGAAACTGCTTTGAAAAAGTTCATGTTTTACTTAACTAATTCTCTTGTAATAGTACATCTGGTAAATATCCTATTTTAAGTAAATAAAACTCGAACAGCAATTATTCTGAATAGTTTATATTTTATTTAAATAAGGCTAGCATAACAACTGCTCTGGTAAAACAGCAAATGATCTGATAAAACCCATATTTACTTAACAGTAAAACAATAAACACTCAAGTAAAGTTTTTATTCTATTCAAGTAATGATCTAACAATAAATACTATGGCAAAATTAATATTTGACTTAAGTATAAATAATCAAAAGACAAATTTTCTGTTAAATTTCAGCAAGCACTGTGGTAAATTTAAAAAAAAAAGCTCTCATGTAAGTAATAACTATATAATTTCTTAAAAATCCCATACACGTTATGGGTTGAGATTTAATTATGAATTAGTAATCAAATTGCACCTAAAATCTAGGCAAATTATATTTTCATCTTAGTTCAGATGAATCACTGAATTGTTGAATATTCTTGAACTCTAGGATCTGACAAAGGAGACAAAGCTTTTTTTTCACATCATCACCCTCATCATGTTTTGATGAATCAAATACTGGTGTCCAATTATTGAAAATTCATTATGATAGTTCATGAAGCTAATCTCCTGAAACAGAAAATACATCTCCGATGTTAGAGATAAAATTTAGAAACTATGGTCAAAAGATACATGTAAATAAGTTTTTTTTTCAAAATTTTACCTCGAAGATTGTTTTATAACTTGTAAATAGCCATTTTGAATGTTAAAAAACAATATAAAATTGTACACTGTTATTATAATTTCAGCCTTGTTTTATAAATGAAACAGTCTTAATCACCTTGAAAGTTCTACTCACTACCTGAACCCAATTTCCCTTTCTACAGTAGTGGGAAAATTGTTTTTGCTCAATGTTTAAAGTTGCATACAGCACGTAAACTCCAGATGTTTGACAACACTTTTTGTGATTTATTCCTGTTCCGTATACAGACAAAACACAAAGAAGTTTAATACTTCTACTTATCATTAACAACTCAACATTTGAATAAGATTACAAAACAAAGATTAAAAGTGATTTGTCAACTTAAAAATAATTTTCAAATTTAAACTTTAAAGGCAAAATGCAAAACAGATGGAATGTGGCTTCTAGATTTTGACAAGCAAGTGGAAACTACGTGAACTAACATTCATCGGAATAGAAGCCATATAGAAGATTCAGTGAGCAACTAAATTGGAGCATTTCCTCTTATTAAAAAATGAAATGGGTGTTGAATTGATCACTTTGACTTTTCCATAAGGATCTATCTTTACCTAGAAGTGTAGTATTAATGGTTTCCAAAAAGACTGGCAATGCAGTCCTTAATGGCTGTTTCACATCAGTGAATATAGAGGAAGTTACTCTTTCCAGTACAGGATTATCTTATACCAGTTATTTCATGTTGCGTATGACTTAATTTTCTTTGTTTGTCCGTGAACTTCTCCCACAGTTTTGGAATTAATAGGAACAAACTTAGTATATGAACTCGGGATAGCCAAGGGGTGTCTTTTTCTATATGGCATACACCCCCCGAACAAGAGAAGCTAGAATGCCCCCGAAAGGTCCTCCAGACATGATGGAGGTCTAGAAGTAGGTTTTCTGGGTCAATGAACCAGCATCTGGAATCGTAATTTGTATTTCTGGCTTCCTTCTGGATTCCAGATATGACATATGTGTTTGAAACTGTGTTCGTACTCCCACTCACAATTCACAAACTAGCAGAGCCAAACTTGATACACTATCTCAAATGCAATGGACATGTGTCCTAATGGTTTTGTTTTCGAGTATGGAAACTCTCTTTGGGTAACTATATCTTTCCTACTAACGGGATACTAGGGAAAATCTACAATGTGCCCATAGTTACCCAGACATGAGTTGGATCTAGAAGTAGTACCTTAACCCGATGATCCACGGCTACTAACTTTGTTTGTAGCCAATGCAAGTCTTGCTATATTTCATTCCAACAATGAAACCAGTGGATGAAATTGTTTGAAACTTCATAAGAACTTTCATAAATAGCATGTAGTTTAAGAAACAT
>NW_013671702.1:29167-29854 GCF_000517525.1 Limulus polyphemus
ATTTCATTGCAGCTGTACTTTTGTTTATTGTGCCAAACCCGAACCCGTGGGGTTAGCAGCGTGAACTCTGTACGTTTTCCGTAAACTATCTCACCCCTGTTGGTGGTCACTCTCATTCAGCCCACAGCGGGCACATTTGAACATTACTCTAGATATGATAGTAAGAAAGCTTTTCGGTACTTGAATATTATTTCTTTGAACTTTCAAACAAGTTCATTTCAACATATGTCCATGTATGTTGTTTCACTATAGAGACAAAACTAATTGCCACTACTAGTGAATGCATGTAACAGTTTATAGTACAGGTGGTTTCAATAAACACCGCCTAAGCCTGACCCCTTGTTACTTGATACATCCTGTTAGAAAAGATTACCAAACGATACAGACACCATAAATTACAAAGAAAATTACTTTACAGCACTTAAAACATTAGTCCTGGTCACATTCCTCTCATTATAGGCAAGATTTACGTTGGAATTCAAAACTTAAGCTCTTCAGTGTATTGAGACCCCAACTGTGAGAATGTCATAACTTCCCTGTGTTATTGAGATGAATGTATTGAGACTGTTTCACAACCAACATATGGGTTTTATTGTTGTTACTTGTACACTGAGTTTTAAACCATTTGTAAAATATCAGAATAAACTATATATATATATATATATATATATATATCAGTTAGACTGT
>NW_013671702.1:30823-32357 GCF_000517525.1 Limulus polyphemus
AAGAACAACAACAACAATGTCAGATTTTGTTTCTTGCCCACCCACCCCCCTCCAGAATCCTCGGAGCAATTTGTTAAAAGTAGATATGAATCCCACTTACACACTAGGGGTAGTACATGACACACGTGTTCAAGTACCAGGTGCGAGTGTTTTACAGAGCTTGTTTTCGGGTACATACCTCACTTGTGGTAGTTAAAGAAGACCTCTGTGAATTATGAGGGGGCCTTTGGAACCCACAGAGAAGTACAGGTATTTTATGCTAGTTTGTCATAATCTATTATACAATGAATGAGTAGAATGGATTTAAATAAGGGCTTCGTTTATTTATATGCGTACTTTATCAATAATGTTGCTATTTATGCATCACCGGGAAAAAAATTAACGCTACCTTTATTCTTGCAAGAGACTTTTATTTCTGCCATTTAGCCTGTAATGATTTATCAAGGAAGTATTTCAATTATTCTGAACAAGTTTAAAGACTGCTCAGTTTGGTTACCATCTCTCAGCTATTTTAAGTTTGATAAGTATTAAAATCTTTAAGCGAACCACCGAGAAGTTCCTACAAATCAAGTAACTGACTATTATTACTATGTTTTGATAGTGTTTTCTATTCTTCAGCATGTGTTACATTATTTTTACAATAACGAATACCATTGCTAAAACAATCACTTACAATTTGTTTAATAAAAGTTCATGAAAGTTTTACATTTTCAGTAAAGATTTGTGATTATTAACAAACTTCGGTGACGAATATGTCTTTATAAAGCATTTCATATATTATTAGAAAACTAATAGAAATGATAATATTTAAGCTGTAATAAAATGATCACCCTAATACTCTTTTTTTTTTTACCGCTCTTCAGGGTAGTTGTTGTCCCTATGATGGGTTAATGGTAAGTTTACAGACTAACTACGCAAAATCCTGATATGTAGCTGCGCGCTAACACACAAACATAAAAAATAAGGTAAATGCAATTTCATTGTAGAGTATGTCGTTTATTTCTGGTTGTAGACAAAAAGTTTTGTTCTTTTGTTATGCTGAAGAAACAGGAGTTAACTTTTAATGTCTTAAAAAAAAGGAAAATTACACTATTTTATTTAAACAGCTATAATCTAAGAACAATTAATAAACAAAAAAAGAGATTAAATATGATTTTTTGAACCAATTCAATAGAAAGTTGTTAATGTTATGCTCGTGCCTCCGTCATGCCAACTTATTGCACATGACACGTTGGTTTGGATAGTTTAAGTAACTATCCTGTACACTGTGCAAGGTACGTTACTTGCAAATAAAGTTTGCTGGGAAATAGTGTTGTGTGTTCTACAATTTATGAAATCAGATTTGTTGTTTTATGAAGCTATTTTACTCAGTTGATGAAACATAACCCATTACGGAAACTAGAAGACAAATATATACACTGAGTGGTCACAAGTAAATAGACACCTAATTTTTTCTTCATTAAACTGATTTATGCTAACTAATTTGTGTTCACAGAGCACTATATAAATGAAAACGGTCCACACGCTAATTATC
>NW_013671702.1:33318-40471 GCF_000517525.1 Limulus polyphemus
TCTGAAAAGGTGGTGTCTATTTACTTGTGACAACGCTGTGTATATATACTCATCAGAGCTGAGACCGCGTCGTGCGTCAGATTAGTTGACTAATGGTTGGATTTACAGACAAATTCGTGCTATGGATTTAAACCAAGGTGTAACCCTATCCTCCCCAGTGATTTACTACCAGTTCTCAGTTTTGAATTCTTCATATCTTTGTCATACCCTTAGGTAAATAAAATCGTCTAGCTGAAATTTAAGAAAGTTTAAATAATGGGTGAACATTAATTTAATGTGAGCAAAACAATTTTATCCCAGAGTTTCATTGAACCGAGTAAACGCAACTAAAATTATGTGAAGATTCGTGGATCACAAAAGGGTTAAGTAGCATTTGATCTATTTCAAATGAAATTTATTTTCCAGAACGTTCGAACATATTGGTACATCATGTGGCTGTGCATGCAAAATTAGTAAAACATGTGTGGCTGGAACAAAATATAACACAGCTAACAACACTGGATTATAAATTTATCCCAAACTTCTGAATATATCATTCATTATTACTATGTTCTTATATGTAGAGTAAATGAGTTGACGTAATTTTCCTGGTGTAGAATGAATATATTTGTAAAAAGTATTAATTTGTAAAGTTTTTTAATGGTGCAAGAACTAGTGACACACTTAGCTGGAATCCAAGCCTGAAACTGACAGGTTTCTCTGGTTCACTTTTCACAAGGTTAGGGCTGAAATTAAGACTAAGGTAGATACGTCTACAGTAATTGATCGTATAGGAATTTTCGCTGGCCGTGGCTGGCGGTGAGTGGCCTTGCCCAATTCTTTTAGTTCGAGGAAAGGGGAAGGGGAGGGCAAAAAATGTGTAAGGCACGTGACGACGAGACATAGGAAAGGTAGAACCTGAAGCCGTTTTGATTCAAATACGGATGTGACGTTATACAGCTTGATCATGCAAGGAACGCAAGTCACGAAATTCTTGAGTCGGTTTACATAGATAGCTTTGCGTACTGCTGATTGGTTGTAAGATTGTTTTATGTCCAATGGTGCTGCATCAGTTGAGGCCACCAGTCTGTCGTACAAGTAAAAAACAAACTGCTATCCTGTAGCTAGATGGTAAGAGCACGTACAGCAACATAAAAAGAGAACGAAGAATATGTTTAGAAGTTTATAAATATGTGTTTCTTACTCACGTATGAATGTGAACCAAACGCGACGTGACGCTGGTGCCAAGCAAGTATTATCTTATGAGACGATATTACAGAAACCTGTTAGACTAGAAAAGAGTGAAAATTTTCAAGAGATTCACTGACGTGGATTTCAGTGTTCAGGAAAACAAACGGTCTGTAGCGTAGGGACAGGTTTTTCTGTGCCACACAGCGTAGTTTCATTGCTAACTGTTAACAATGCTTTTTAACATAAGGTTAGTGGTGACATGGTGATTGTGAAAGAGTGTGAGGAGTTTAAATTTCACACTTTAAAAATAGTCATGACATATTCAAATATATACGTCAGCAAACCAAAAGCATGAAATGAAAATACGTGAAGAGGACAGTGTTGCTGGTGTGAAAAGCAAAGCCAGGCCACACAATAGACGTAAGTAGTACAAATTCAGGTATCTTTTTATGAACATTAGTGAAGCAGGCACAGTTGATATAGTGTCAGGTACTAGTGTTAGTACTGTGAAAATGATATCAGACACAGGCGTTTTGAATTTCTGTTACGAAGACATAATAAATACAGATTCAGCTACATGTTCTTTAAATTCGAGACCAAAACACAGTGTTTTAAAACTGAATAGCGAATATGATGAGCCAACAACTACTATTTATGACGTAAACAAGATTGACGTCAGCATAAGTGGTACAACTTTAACAAGTAGTTTTATGGAAATGAATCATGAGCATTCTAGTACATTACAAACTAATTCTTGTAATTTCGAAATCACGAATTTCACTGCAGGTAAGGTTCACGAAAAAGGAGATGATAATCACCAGAACGATGTTTATAATTCTTCACTTACAGAAGATGGTTCAAACAACCCAAAGTATCAAAATGACTTTTGTGCGAGTGCATTAAATAAAGTGTTGGATGTACATAAAATAAACGTTTCTCAAGAAGATTCGAAACTTTCACTATTAGATCCTACACAGTCTGTCAACGAAATGACAGAAACTTCGTCCAGGAACCTAGTCAAGTTCGATGAAAGCTTAGCTTTTGAACGGAGTACTACTCCAATTTTAGATGCTTTAGCTACAACAGACTCAGAGAGTGAAATAAATGATTGGGATGATAACTCTAGTAATATTACTGCTGAGAAACTCGCAGCTTTTTCTAAACTTGAAGAATATTTTGTGTGTGTCTTAAAATGTAATGACTTAGAAAACAATCAAAAATCCACGAGCACTGCTACAGAAAGTATTAAAACACACACCATTTCGAGGAAAAGTTTGTCTCGTGAGATATTGAATAACTTTGACCACAGGCCTGAATATTCCACTGAAGATGATAGCATGAGTGATGATTCTGTGGAAGAAAGATCACAGTCTATATTTGCTGAGAATCCATATGCTAATCAATTGGACTTGTCTCTCCACACTATTGTAGAAGAGAGCTGTGAAGAAAGCGAAAGAGAATCGCTCGCTGCTACTCCGACAAATGATATGACTGATTTGCAGCTGGAGCAGTATTTTAGCGTAGCTATGGTGGAGAATAAACTTAACTGGCATCGTCTCCAGGACGAAGGGTCTGAGTGGAGCGACACTCAGTCAGAGAAATCAGGATCAACGTACAGTGAAGTAAAGGAGGGAATATTTGATGACGTGAGCCCAACTCTACTTGCTTCCTCGCGTCTTGAAAAGTATTTTACCTCAGGATTACTTGGAATTGAAGCTTTCCATTATCCAGAGGATGCCGTGTTTGAAGGAGGAAGTGGCAGTGATGCTGATGAAAACATTGACTCGCCATTAAGAACAAAATCCACTCATTTCCTCCTTGATGATAGCAGGGATAACGATGAACAACATATAAGGGCTTTCTATGCTGACGACAATATGTATGACACTGTTAAAAGAAAAAAGGAAAACAATCAAATAACCTCTAATTCCGAAATTATCTTGCACGCCAATAATGACACAGATCTGCTTGATCAGGATGAAGGCTATAGTACAGTAAATAGTGGAGAAGATCGACAAGAACAAGAAGGTAATATCCAAAACATACAAACTAAAGAACGTAACCTGGGTAAAATGGAACCTCAAGAGTACTCCAGTGTTGTACGTCAGAAAGAAAGCACGGAAGGAATGGCTGATAATATACAATCTGAAGATTATTCTTTGAAGACCAACATAATCGTATATGGCAAACAAGCTCTAACAGACTATGACACAACCATTCAAAGACGTATAGATTTATACAACCATAATGATATTAATAAGGATGCCGAAAATATGGGACAGCATTACAGCAGCATAGACAATATTGAAAATTTACACGGCATGGAGCATAGTGTTAATAATGTCCGAACACAGAATAACAATAATATTCACTGTAATGAAACTGAGCGAGAACATAACAATATGGAAGAGGGTACTACAAATATAAGAAAATATAATGGTACCTTGATAGACTTAGAAAGTATGCAGAATGTTGTAGAACAAAGAAGCAATGCACAAAGTACAAACACTGCTACAGATTGGGAAGTTACAGATATACAAAGGCATTGCACATTAAATGTTACTGGAGGAGGTAACATTGTACTCTGTAAAGAAGTCTTACAAGAATACAACCACAGCCTACCAAATGCAAGAAATGCATATACGCATCAAAATACTTTACATTGTTCTAAATTTATAAAGAAAAATAAACCAACATTTTGTGCTAATGAATTATCGAGATATAATAGTGTTGTGAACTCCAAATTGAAGTTAGATGAAACTAGTCATGCAGGACTTGTCACACAAATACAAAATGATCCCCTTTCGCCTGTGACTAATGTCAATACAGTTTCCAATAAGTCAAATATGCAGTCAATCAATGCAGTTTTAAAACCAGTGGATTATTTCATAAAGAATAACATCAATGAAACACAATATATGATTGAGAATGAAAATAGCAGGGTTGTCAGAGGCCAAGCTGAAGACGGAGCTGCTAATAGCTCATCTGCTCTTACATCAGTGCCTAAGGATGAACTTGTTGAAACTGTAGAACTTCCAGATAGTCATGAGCCATGCATGTTTGTAAATTTCTGTTGTAAGACAGGTTGCAGTGATGAAATCAAATATACACAGAAATGGAATGTGTTATTCGATGTTCATACTCTTAGAAAAAAAAAACAATCACCGGACATCCAAGATTTCTTAGCTTTAGAGGAACATACGAGTACGTTTCATCAAATCAGGAATACATCAGGAAATATACGGGGAGATGATCTGAAAACTACACATTATTTGACTAAATATGATAAACAGGTCAGGAACGCATGCTTGGTACATAATGTCAACCTACAATATTCTTTAGAAGAGAATGACGTCATACAAAGTCTTGCTTTACAAGACAATTTGTCTAAGGCTATGAATGACGAAAGATACAAAAATTATAACAGAAAATATATCGTACCTCAAAATAATACTCATCTCCTTGGAAAGGATGAAGATAAGCTAAAATATGTGGTCAGCAAAATCTTCCGTATCTTATTAGATGAAGATTCGACAAAACTGGTTCGTGTGAAACACATAGAAGGGCTTCAACCAGCATGGAAAGTTGTTTTAGAATTAGAACTTAGGAAATTCATAGAACGTTATTTCTCATCACTTATCTGTGAATACACTTTTAGTGAAGGTGTTCAAAATAGGCTCATTTCTAAAATATGTTATGAACTGCATTTTCTTAGATCATGTCATGTATTTCAAGGTGTGTGTGAAAAGACCTTAGTACTCTCTGAGCTATCCAGAAAACTTAATAAAACAATGATAGTTAGAGCTAAGGAATTTTTTCACAAGGGTAGCAGTATAAAAACTTTCATTTCTCACAGTGAGGCGGAGTATGGAACAGCTAATTTCCTGCTACAGGTCCTAATATGTGGTTTGCTAAAAAATGTTGGTTTGATTGGAGTTACCCTACCAAACGTAAATAAAATGATTTCCGTTCCAAGTGACCGTTACAATGTAGGCAATGGTGATATCTGTGAAGAGGATTGTGAGAAAAATTCCCCTTGTCATCGCAAGGACTTGTCACAGACAAGTTATAATGATAGTCATGTAATTTCACATAATTTAGACCAAGTATTTGGTTTTTTGGAAGACCATTTCCAGAATGATGATCCTGTTTCTATGTCCACTAAATTAAATTTTCAGGAAGAGTGCTTTTATTTATCACCAGTTAATGATGTTAGAATTACAAGTTCAATAGAAACGGTAAACAGTGAAAATGGGGAAACTGAATTTATAAAAGCAGATGATTCGTTAATTTCCTACTTGGACAGCTCTGTGATATCTCTTGGGAATAACAGTAACCAGGAAGAGACTCTTCAAAATATTAGCATTACACAAGACACCAATATATACAAGGAAAATGTCAATCTAAGCAGAAATAATGCAACTTTTAAGTTAGCTGTAAATTCTGGTGATTTTTTGAAAGTTGAGCCAGATGATCATCATTATGTGAACTCATCATCTCCAAATAAGTTGAAGACTTTTCATGGTAAGAGAAGGGAAGTGGTTCCACTTCAGTTAGAATGCTCAAAGACTGAGGCCTCACTTCACTTTCAGTCACATCTTTTCCAAACATCAACACTTAAATCACAGTCTAAACCAAAGGGGTTCAGTACGATGTCTGTACACAGTCAGAAGAAACCTAAGGTGTCTGCACCCAGTGCGGGCATTGAGGTAAATAGAAAGTTGGGATTCTTTAAAAATTTAAGTCATGAATCAATGACATTCAGCTCATTTACGTCTCTCCCTTGTCATAATCCTGACGTGAGTTATTCTGCTTTTCAAAACTCAGAAATCACAAGCTTATCCTTGCAATCCAACAGTGTACCCAAGAACTTCAATAACTGGTATTTTCCTTCTAATAGTAACACTGAAGGTAACATGGCTCCATCAAATGTTATAATGTTTACTTCCTTCTCCGGACGTAGTGCTCAAACGTCTCATGGTTTAACTGTTACTAAACTGCAACCACAAGATACAGATCATAGGGACACCTACATAGAGACTGCTAGTTCTCCCGAATGGCCTAGACCTCTTCCAACCATGATGACGATTGACAACAGCACGAATTTGACAGGTCAGCCAAATACTTTTCCTAAAAATACAAAAAAGAAATATACCACGCATGATATTTGGCTAAATGATACCAAAAACGACAGCTTGTCACAAGGAGGACGATCCAGTTTGTTTACTCGATTTCACAAAGGAATTTTTAAATCCTGCTCAAAGCAACAGAAATTGATGTCTTCTGGTGTTCAGCGCAAACTAGCTGCTGTGAAAGGTAAACTTTTGTTTTTATATTAAATGCTAGTAATTCAATTATACATTCTTAATAATTGTTTTAAATTTGAGCATATAAAGAAGAAAAAGAAACAGGATAAAGTTAAATAACTGACAAGTAGTAAAGGCTGAGAAGAATATCAGAGACAAAGAAATAGTTCCACCTACTGAACATAGAGGGCAGAAGAAATGTTACACACATTTGCTTTCGCGAAGCAAGACAATTTAAAATAACTATATATACATTACCTGTTTCTTGCATTAACACCACACAAAAGGAAATATAGAAAGCCATGGTTGTATCTACTTACAATACATTTGATAGAAGTAGTAAGATTCATGTGTATAATTTTTGAGTTCCAAGTAACATATACAGCGATATAAAGAATTCATGAGAATCTATTGGCATTTTACCGCAAAGTAAACACTGCTATGAGCAATAGAACTCCAGTATTGCACAGCTGATGGAAGGTTATTTTACCATACACAGACAGACAACTATAATTCTCTACCATAACCGAAATAACTGCATCCAGCCTTCAGTGATTAATAGAAAAGAGAAAGAGAATTAAGTATTTCTTAACTGGTTTATTGAAATTATAATTTTGCATAAAACTTCCGAAATACCAAACATTTATAAATTTTACTGCGCTGGACTGAACAAAAAT
>NW_013671702.1:41435-44142 GCF_000517525.1 Limulus polyphemus
TTACTATTCTACTATTACCACCACCACCAGCACTACTACTGAAATAGTGTGTGGGCTCTAACACAAGCAGTTAGATTCAACACTGATATTACTACGGTGTTGCTGTCTCTTTGCAATTCTGGGAATAGTGGTCTTTTCACCAATTTGTCAAACATATTTCGTGATATTTTTAATTTAATGCTCAGATATGCATTATGAACTAGCGTTTATTTATATTAGTCTTAGTAGGTCAATATTACTTTCTTTTACATTGTCAAACATAATATTGCAAAGCTGGAAATAAAGTAAACAAAGTACTAATACATATTTATACTATACCTTATAAATTTTAAGTCTTTAAAGCACACACTATTAAGACAGTGTAGCTATATAAGATACCCTAAGTTGTTTTTTATATTTAATACCTGAGTTGCAATTCGTTTGGCATGAGGGAACCAGGCTCCAAACCTTACATCTGTCTGCTGCAGTAAACTCTGGTAGTGTTCCTTAACTGTAGACACCTAAAGGATATATTTAATTTTTAAATATAATGGTCATGAATATATTTGTGTAATTATATTTACATAATGTCAAATACGGAAGAATATATATATACATACATACAGTGTTCTCCTCTTCTAAGCAGACACCCTTGCTGAGAAAGAAGTGTCCACTTATAGGAGGAGCCACTTGTAAGAGGAACTACTGTATATCTATCTCCCTGTGGTGGAAACTAAGGGTGTTGGCAAAGCTGAGTCTCCTGCATAGGAAGGAGTTGATGTAAAAGTATTTTGAGTCGTGTTGTTTATAGCTGGAACTGGAAAACCATCAGTTGTTGAAAAAGGTGATTGTAGAACAGTAGTTGAAGAGTCTTGCAAAACATCAGCACTGTCTTCATCTGTAAAACCTGATGTGGGGTGGTCCTGTCTTTCATCTGATGCTCTGAAAGCAATAATGCCAGATATAGTTTCTGTAATTATAGAATAAAAAAAACTATTGAATAATTAAATATCTGCCTATACTTACAACATTCGTGTTATTTTTATTGCAATAAACAAAATAATAATATAACCAGATAATTAAATGAGAAAAAAAATTTAACACTATGGAACTATGGGGGACTCACTATATATTGGTTATTAGCAGGTATGTTCTGTACTAAAGCCCCCCCCCCCCATTGTTTGAGCTTGGCTATCATGAAAGGCTCAGCAGTTTGGGGGCCATAAGTGACCCTACTTTTTATTGATTATTTGAAAAAAATTTTCTGGTTTCCATGTAAGACTGTACTTTTTGTAAAATTATTGTTTTATTTTTTTGCATTATAACCATTAAAGAAACAACGTATATTCAGTCTATGTTGGGCCAGCCAGTCGGCGATGTAGCCCAACTTAGACTGAGGAAAGTCGGTCTATTAGGCTAGATCTAGCAGGCTGCCTAGATTAGATTATAGTAGATATACTCTAGGTCTACATCTAGATTAGTAGGCCTAGATCTAGATCTAGATAATGTAGCCTAGTGTCAGAGATCTAAAAAACTATATTCTCGGATTCTAGCCCTCGAGGATTCCTTACTGGAATTAGGCCTATATCTATAAGTCTAGGCCCTAGAGATTTAGTCTACCTGCGACGAAGTTTGCTGAAACAATCTTTTATACTCTGACACCCAGGGGGCGACCGTTTGTAAGGTGGCTTAGCAGACATGATGATGTTATGTAACAATAGATTTATCGATTTCGTCTAGGCCTAGCTACATTTATTGTTTAGAATCTACGTCATCCTACACAGCCACGACACTGTCATAACTGTCGACAGCGCTTTTTTTTTGCCATGTGGCCATGTATGCTAACGTAATGCGTCCAGATATAAACACTTTCAGCGGAAGATTTTAATAGGTGTAATTTTTGCCTTGACATCGCTATCACTGTGTGACAGTCAACCAATCATGGGCGTCCTTTACAAATGAATTTTATAAAGTACGGGTAATCTAACTTGTCATACTTATTTCGAAGTTTACTTCTTGAATCAGAGATCGCTGTATTTAACGGATGTTAACAATGCATGTACATGTATTCATTTTCGTTATTAAGGAGGGTGTGTGACCTCGGTGGAGGGTGCGTTTTGTAAAATTTTGCTCTCTGCTGCGTTGCCATTGGATTTTTTGTTGTTTTTTTTTGAGGTGCTTTAAAACATTTTTGGTTTGTTTGGGTATCATGTAAATCTAATAATTGTCGTGTCTACTAAACAGTTATATAAATAGATAAATAATATGTATGCATATATATATATACACACAAGCACATAGAGGGCTAAGTACTGTATATCAAAACAATTTTGAATAAGTTTGTTAAGTGCAATGCTACATAATGAGCTATTTGTGCTATGTCCACCACAGGTATCGAAATCCGGTTTTAACGCTACAAGCCTTCAGACTTACTGCTAGGCTATTAGGGGTTGATTTTGAATAAGCATATTGTCATGATATAAAAGACTGTTTGGTTTAAATATTAGTGATTAATTTATATTTGTGAGTGAATATTTTATTATTTTTAAGTTTTGTTATAATAAGAGTTAAAAGCAGACGATTTGTAGAAGATTCTGTTAATAACTAATTGGTGTCGAGAATATAGAAAGTGGCTAGACGACTATATAATAAAGATACAAATAGCGTGAGACGAGCGGGAAGCAGTAGACAGAGAACAATAGACAGATAATAGCAAAAGAGTTTGTTT
>NW_013671702.1:45101-49951 GCF_000517525.1 Limulus polyphemus
CAATGGACGGATGCTCATCCATGGTCAAACCTGGCCGAAGGAGGCCTACAACAACAAACCTTGCTAAGCAGATATACACAGACGGTCTTCACGAGAGTACCTGAAGTTTATTAAACAGATGGGCAAACACAGGCTTCTTCTGACTAACAGAAGTTTTCTAAAGAGATATACACACACGAGCTTAATCTAAGTAGCTGAAGTTTACTAAACAGATGTACACGCACACTTAATCTGAGTAGCAGGCATTTTTATACAGAGTAAATTCATGGACTTATTCTGAAAAACAGTAATAAAGAGATACATACATTCTAGCGCTCTTTAGGCATTAAAATGTTGTTTCTGTCCCATACAATGGTGCTGCTTAGACTAAGATATAATGTATGGTACTTTTGAAGTATTATAATTTCTAATTTATATTATAAATAGTCAGCGAAGTGACTATTAGTTGTTTTACTAAAATATATATTTCACGTTTCGATTTCAACCACTGAAATATATCCAATCAACTTCTTCTGATTTGCTTTCTTTAATAGAAAACCTATCTTCTTCAAATTCTGAGCTCCAAGACTACAGTGATTGTTCATCGAGTGAAATCAAACGTCAAACAAGATGTAGACAGTTTCATGAAAGCAGGAATGATGGTGATTTCAAAATTCAAGCTATGCCTCTTCCGAAAATATCAATATCACAGCATGAGGTGAGTTTATTTTCAGTAAGATTGTTTGTTTGTAGTTAAGCACAAAGCTACACAATGGGCTATCTGTGCTCTGCCCACCACGGGTATCGAAACCCGGTTTCTAGCGTTGTAAGTCCGCAGACATACCGCTGTGCCACTGGGGGCATTTTTTCAGTAAGAAGAAAACAAATTGTGAACATTGCTCACAAATTTCCAGCTTCTAGTACGTAGAGCCCTGTTACAATAGAGTGTTCTAAACTTGTAATGTATCCATGGGCGCCCGCAGGAAGGGCAAAGGGAGTCACTTGACCCTGGATTTTCAAAAAGAAAAAAATTACTAGATATGTAAAATTATTCTTCTATGTTATTGGACAATCATAAGGTACTTTTATTTCTATTTCATAATTTTCTCAAACTTGAATTACTTGACAACCCCCCTAATTTTTTTCTGCGGGCGCCCTTGAATGTATCTACTGTGTCTTGTAAAGAATTTTCTATACTCGGAATGTGATTATAGTTACATCAAGAAAGAGTTATGTTACAGTAGAGTGTTCTAAACTTGTAATGTACCTAATTTTTTCCTTTAAAGAATTTTCTATACTCGGAATGTGATTATAGTTACATCAAGTAGGAGTTATGTTACAGTAGAGTGTTCTAAACTTGTAATGTACCTAATTTTTTCCTTTAAAGAATTTTCTATACTCGGAATGTGATTATAGTTACATCAAGTAGGAGTTATGTTACAGTAGAGTGTTCTAAACTTGTAATGTACCTACTGTATCATGGGCGAAACGTTCTTTTGAAAAGTGGGAGGGGAGGATATTCTGTGAAACTGAGGTATAAAAGAAAATATTTTCTAAATAATAATGAAATAAAAGGGTTCTTTGCTGTGTTATTTTTTCCTTTTTATCTTATATCTGCAAAACATTTACTGAACAGTAGTTATATCAACATTTACAATATTTTAAAACTTTCAAAGATCTAATTGCATACTTTCAATAGAACCAGTTTTCTATATTACACTTTGCACAATATTTAGGTATCAGTACAACTTGTGAAACAATAGTAACACTTATATCAATAATACTTTGGGTAATTCGAGAAAAAAAAAATCAAATTGCTGATTTAATTATTGTTGCGCCCCATTAGCTCAACGGTACGTCTGCGGACTCACACCAGTAGAAAAACGGGTTTCGATATTTGTGGTGGACACAGCACAGATCACCCATTGTGTAGCTTTGTGTTTAACAACAATCAAAGAAACAATTGATATAGTATAAATTTTAGTTGAAAATGCTATCCAGTTAAAATACCTTTAGAAAATAAAAAGGTACGAAACTGCGTTACTGTTAGTTATTGCTAGTCTCTGAACAAAAATAAGCTTTGTGTAAAATAAGATTATATATTATCTGTACCTCTTTGTTATGGTATATATCTTGGCTGTTGCAGCAAGTGAAATTAATTCCTTATGTTCTACAAAGTATACACATTAATTTTGTGACCTGGATTTGCACAGTTTGGCAATATCAAGAACGGTCCCCTTGTTATGAAAATTTCTGTTTTGATATACAAATAAATAACAATAACTATCATAGTATATAAAAAAAAAACATTTATTTGAAGTATAACTATACGTGCCTTTAGAAGAAGGCACATTACAGCGCAATTCTGACAAGGCCTCTCTTTTTCTTTCGCCATAGTTTAACCTACTGTATCGTTAACTTTCAACTTGCCCTTCTCAACAAATAGATAAAAAGAACTTTCTTGTTTTTCTAAAGAAAATATTCTTGCGCTGGTCATTTGCAGTAATAAATTGCTGATAGAGTGTTTTAGTTTCCCAGTAATCAAGTTGTTCTTGCTGAATGTGGCACGAGGCTACATTATTCAGGCGTCTTTGTTTCAAAGAATTACAAAGCCAGGTCTTCAGCCTTCTAAGAGCACCGAAGCTCCTTTCAGCTTCAGTAGAGGAGACAGAGACAGCTAACAGTAACCTCGCAAGGGCCTCAACCTGATCAAAAAGGCCATGGACCTTAAACAGCATGTCCCTCAATATTTTTGCGGCTTCATTGCTGGAATTGTAGGTGCATTTTGAGATGAACATGGCTAACTACACACATAATGACTTCCTGGTCAACTCTAGGTATTGGTCCACAACATTGTTAGTCTCTCCATTGAGGAGAACTTTCTCCAATTTCTCAAGAGTCTGGAGGCCTCTCTGGTCGAAAAGTTCTCTGAACTGCACATCTACAGTGTCTAGCAGATTGTAGTACTCAGATGGAGATGTTAGTGTATGTGTAATAGCCTCACCAGCAAAGCTCTTGGGTGTGTTTTTTTTTTGTGGCATTTGAATAGGCTAGATATTCAAGGCGTTGATTAATCCTGTTACTTTATCGTATGTTTTGCTGAAGCTTTTCACTGTTATTGTTTTCTTGAAGAGAGGTTTTTGATACACGCCACTGCAACAAGAATTCCAGAAATGTTTTACGCTCACTTTTGCAAAGAGATGTTCAGGCATTCCAATTCCTGCATCACTTCAGTGGCTAGGATGGCCACCACACGTTGAGGTTGCACTGTGTCAAAAACCACCAAGTGTTGTAATATTCCGCCCATTTCTACCTTGTTTCCTTACTTTTCAGTGCTCCCATTCCTACTTCCTAATTTCTTAATTTAATTTTTTACACTTGTTACAATAGAATGATGTAAACTTGTATTTGTACATGTTGTGTTTTGTATTCGACACTGATAAGAACGGATGGATGGGTGATGACAATGTTTTGCATCATGTATATATTTAATACCACTTTGCAGTTTGATCTAGTAATCAAATAGGAACTGTCCCACCGAAATTGTGGCTGTTAATAAGTCTGCTTCGAGACTTTTTAATTAGAATATTATCAACAAACACTCAAACATAACTGACATAGAACTAAAGCATAAAGACTTTATTAATGAATATTTAACTGGATTTGAGATCTTCTTAGAACAAAATACTAAAATCATGCAATGTAAATAAAACTATCTAGAATGTATCTTAGAGTTGAGATATCTCCTGGTGAGACATGGTAAGTTTTTGGACTTACAACACGAAATTCTGTGGTTTGATTCACTGCAGGTAACCCAGTTTGGCTTTGCTCTAAAATAAACGAACAAAAGAGTCGATATTTATTGGTGGATAAAGGCTATTATCATGTGTTTAACTATTTAGAATTTCAGTTGTTACAGTTCCCACGTTAGAATTAGTTCTTCGTAATACATTATTAATATAAGCTGCTATGTTTATTTCGTTTGTAACACAATTTTCAACTTTTTTATAATCTCTCCTTGTCCACCACCTACTTAACTCCATACAGAAAACGCTATATTTCCTTGCAGAAACTCATTTACGTATTTATTCTAATTGTGTGTGAGGGAGTATATATACATATATGCATTTTATCTACATATTATTTTTAGTGATATCTATATGTAACCCTTAAAAGAACCAATTAGCACGTTTGGTAATATATTTCCAAACAACAAGCATATCGTTTTTATGACGTATGTTGGTGACTAACACATGTGTTTTTTCTATTAATACATGTGCTATGTGTAATGATTGATATGGTCTCGGATCGGATGTGGCCTACTGGTTAGCATGATCAGGAGGTCCAAGGCTCGAGTCTCGATATGCCACTGAACACGCTCTGCACATTCACCACTAAAAAAATGTGACAGTCTATCCTGCTATTTGGTTAAGATTAGCCATGTATAGCCAGTGATTGCACTGACTGGTTGCTTTCATTTTGATTAGCAGTTCTAAATTAAGGACGATTATGTGTGAACTTTTGAGTTTCTGATTTGGCTGTTTAACCCAATAGTCGCATTAGATGCCGTTAAAGTAAAAAATACCAATTACCAAAGATGGTGCCCCTAAAATATTTTCATGACTTAATTTATATAATTTATATATTTATATTCAAGACCAATAGATGGACCATCCAAGTGCGTGTTATTACACATATAAACTACAGACAGTACCCGATTAACACATAGGCCACCTAGGGCCAAAGCCATACTGGGGCCTTACGGTCACCCAAGTAAAAAAAAAAAACTTGGTTCGTAATGATAGCAGAATAGAGGCAAAAGTGTTGGGACTTTCACAATGGGGGTTGGTGGGCGTCCCTCTGCACCAACC
>NW_013671702.1:50951-52226 GCF_000517525.1 Limulus polyphemus
ATCTGCTAAGTTGTAGTTTGATATGCCACCTCTCGTTTCCTATCTTTTTTTTTTCTTTTCCGTCCCACTCTCTTACACCAATTTGTTGCGTATCTGCTTGTTTGTTAATTTCCAGTAGAAATTCTTTCCGAGAAACTTCAACGATACAAGTCCTTTCTTGGTTAAACCAGTTTAATATTTCTCGATACAAACTTGTAGCACACAGTAATTCCACAATCAGTACGTTTCTAAACTTAACTACTTTTATAATACGCGCTATAAATCACAGCGATTCACAATCTCGAAAACACACGCTAGCTCGAAACAGAATCGTAAATTACCCGGAACTCTCTTCATTCATTCCCTGCAAGCATTCTCTGCCAGGCTTATATACTGAAAAAGAGGGCGTCCCGAACAAACTCGGTCTTCCTCGATAATTTATGATCATTCGTGAAATTCATCATGTGTTACCAGAATCACGTGACTTCTGCTGTCGTAACAGTATTATAAGATGTGTCTAAATCGTGAAGGTCAACATTTAATGGGATCGTGATTTTATGTATGTTTATAATTGTTACTTTGTTGTTGTACTTATAGTGTATACAAAATTATGTTAATTCAAGCCTTAGACTGTAAAGGGATACACAAGTACATTTATTTAAGAATAAATTTAGTATGGAATGAATATATTAATTTAAGATAAAAAATAACTCTAAAATTCTTTGTCTGTTTTTTTTTCGGAATGATCAGACACAACACAAGCGAACTTCTAGTTTGGATATGGACAAAATAGAGCAGGAGGAACGAATTAAACCTCGAACACTTGGACATCACAGCCGAAGTTTAAATAGCCTAACCTCTTATACAGTGAGTAAAACTTTTGTAAACATCGGAGTCACCTTTTTGCTTTAATAGCATGTTCTCCTGATTAATTCCACAGTTGGGTGTCTCAACTTTTTACTAAGAGAGGGGCTAATATAATTCATAGTTCAAAATGGCAGAAATATTTTATGAAAACAAAAGTTGAACAAGTCAATTATAATATATTGTATATGTCACTATTTATTATTATTATACATTCATTAGTAAGATATAAATCTCATACATATATACACCTGGAAAAAAGTTAAGCACCCCCAAATATTTTTCAGGATTGCTTATTGAAAATAAGGTTTAATTTTCATGATGTTGAGCAATGTTCATAATTTCAAACATAATTAAAAGGATGTGAGCGTTCAGGTGTGACATTTAAATCAGGCGCGTTTTTTTCCCCACGTTTTTTTTTTGCTCCCTTCT
>NW_013671702.1:52906-55442 GCF_000517525.1 Limulus polyphemus
TTTATATTATACTTAATATTGAAAATAAATTGTTCAAACCATACATAATCACATATTTTCTACATAAATTCAAAAACAGTAGATTATAAGTTTAATATTCACCATACTTTAACTTAACTAGTGACGGTCAACTTTTGCACATCACTGAATTTAAAGTCAGTGAACATAGTTTATTGTTTTTTTCAATGCAAAACCCTAAGTATGTATTCACGATTTTCTGTTTTTCAATATTTGATGTACATTTATGATGTACATGTACATGTATTTATGATTTATTGATGTACATGTACATTTCAGTTAGTATACAATAACTGATTATTCACATTTCTAACAAATGTGATTAACAATATAATACGAAACTCCATATAGATATGTTATCATTAATGTATGTAAGTAAAATCACAATCTCTTAAAAAAGACTGATGTCACACATACTGAAACATTTATTAACAAAACTTGAAAACATACTACTACTTGCATAAACATCTTGGCTTATAAAATTCTGGATTAGCTTTGATACAACTTTTGTACGTTATGTTCATATTACTACTAGTTCAGTATGTAATATTTTGTATAGCTTATAAACAAAAAAGTTTGTGAACAATTATTGTATTTCACTGAATTCATCATACTTTAAAACATTTTACACTCACTATTCACTAAGATTAAGCTGTGCCCAACATTCAGCAATTGGTTAAAAGTTCAGACATGGTCAGTCTACAAATATTCGGAAAATATAGCTTGAAATATTTTCAAAAAGAATGCTAGTTTGACTATGATTAGTTCAGTTCTACTTGTTACTTTTAATACTTATGATATCTACTTAGACTTTAAAAAAAATAATTTAAAAAACATTTGAAGCTATATTTTCTGAATATTTAGACTGACCCTGTCTGAACTTTTGACTAATTCTTGACCATTAGCCTATAGAACCTAAGTAACACAATTCACGTAATAACACCATCCGCCAATACAAACACTATTTTTAGTAACACAAACCACCTATAGAAACACAGTCCACCTTTCTGAAAAGTATTTAATATTTTAATTGTAAAGAGAAAGTGTAAACACAATGTTGAGAAGTTAGATTAAATTATTAATTTTAAAACTTTAATTGTTACTATAAAGTTAATGCCATGTTGATCTATCTGCACTCTTATACTAACACGCCCTTTGGTGCGACTTCATGGCCCTAGCAAAGCGCTCTCTGTTGTGTAACACTCGAACTATGATATCATGGCGGCATTACAACTTCCGCCTGTCATGTCGGCCTAGCAACATGTCCCTAGCAATACGTCCTCTGGACAACTTCTGTTGTCAAGTATCATGATGGCCTAGCAACGCGCCCTCTAGATTCATTTCGTTGAACTAGCCCGGCCTGGCCAGGTGGTTAGGGCGCTCGACTCGCAATCTGCGGGTCGCTGGTTCGAATCCCCGTCACACCAAACATGCTCGCCCTTTCAGCCGTGGGGGCGTTATAATGTGACGGCTAATCCCACTATTCGTTGTTAAAGAGTTGGCAGTGGGTGGTGATGACTAGCTGCCTTCCCTCTGGTCTTACACTGCTAAATTAGGGACGGCTAGCGCAGAAAGCCCTCGTGTAGCTTTGCGCGAAATTCAAAAATAAACAAACAAACAGACATCGTTGAATTATGACATCATTACCTCTACCCCTCCACTCCCTATTGCCTGAAGTCGACACACGTGTCGCCCTCTTGTTGCGTGTCGCTCAATAATCTCCCTAACTACTGTTAGTACTGTTATTAAACAACGATCTACTTCCTCATATTAGAACCAAACCTGTTAATACTGTTAATACACCGTGATCTACATCCTTACATTAGAACTAAACTTATTATTACACAACAATCTACTTCCTTACATTCAAGCCAAATCTGTTAGTATTTTTATTAAACGATATAATTCCTCATATATGAACCAAACCTGTTAGTACCGTAATACACAACGATCTACTTCCAAACATCAGAACCAAACCTGATAGTACTTTTATTAAACAACGATCTACTTTCTCACATAGAAATAAAATCAGACATAGATATAAAATTTATCATTCTCCTCCTGCCTCCTCCTTACACTTTTCATACTTTTATATTGCTAACAGAGACGCGGAGCACATTTGCGATCAAATTAGTATTGTTACGTCTCTGGTCGTTTGTTAATTTCCCGTAAAAATTCTTTCCGAAGAAGTTCAGAGATACAAGTCCTTTCTTAAATAAAACTAGTTTATTCTTTCTCAATACAACTTTGCAATACACAGAATTTCCACAGTCACTTTAACTTAAACACACGCTATAATTCACGCAGTTACTTACGACTTGACTCGATTATCTGTCTCTATATCTCCCTGTCTGCTATTATCTATGCCGTCACTTCTTCCGCTTTATTTGCCGGGCTTATACATACAAAAACAGAGGGCATCTGGCAAACACTCGAGCCTTCGTGATCCTTCTAGAAACTCATCACGTGTTATCAGCGTCACGTGACTTCTGCTGTCGTAACACTGCCTCTTCCTTAG
>NW_013671702.1:55585-56467 GCF_000517525.1 Limulus polyphemus
CAATAACTTGATTAAATGTACAGAATTTACAAACACAAAATTAAAATTCAACAAAATCTCTTAATTTTATGAGACGTATACTCTTCCGTACTGGTCTCCATCTTGTTGGCTTCTGCTTCAAATGGGGTTCATCTGCTCCATCAGGAAATGTACTATCATCGGTAATAGTCACATCAGTGGTAGTAACTTCGTTAAGGGCTTCACTGTTTCCCTTCTCAAAACCTGGTAAAGTTTCTTCTTCGACAATGGCTTTTTCAGGTGACATGTCTTCAGCAGCTTCATCTGTTCCATTGTTCACTTCGTTCCAAATGAAATGTCCTGGACTGTGATAATGCCAAAGCCTGTTGGCATGCACCACTATTGGCTTACCTCGCCGACTACATTTTATTCGGGAAGTCACGTCTGAGAGACGATCCACTATGTCATATGGGCCTTCCCATGGAGAAGACAACTTAGGAGACTTTCCTTTGGTCTTCCTGGGATTGTACAACCACACCTTATCTCCTGGTACAAAGCTGACTTCAGTAGATCTCTTATCATAAGATAACTTCATGGAATCAGCAGACGTTTTTAAGTTTGAACGCACTTGATGATGAATATCATCCATCCTTTCAGATAACATTTTAACGAACTCTGGCACATTTTCAGGCAACCCTTCTTAATGTGGGCGTCCTGTTATCAGGTCCACTGGCAACGAAGTTTCAGACCAAACATCAGCTTTGCTGGAGTGTATCCAGTGGCCTCATGCTCTGCTATTCTATTAGCCATCAACAGCGAAGGCAGTAAGACATCCCAGTTATTTTGGTGGCATTACAAAAATTTTCCAATTCTTGTCCCCGTGTCCAAATTGTATTTTCTACCATCCCATCAGACTGTGGGTGG
>NW_013671702.1:57387-58479 GCF_000517525.1 Limulus polyphemus
CTTTAAGTCCAGACTTGAAAACCACTTGGCTCCACTTAGGGCGTAAAGAGTATCATCAATTCTTGGCTGTGGGTATGATTCTTTTTTGGTTATACTGTTAAGAGCCCTGAAGTCAACACAGCAACGTTGGATCCCATTCTTCTTCTGGACTAACACGACGGGAGCTGACCAGAGACTATCTGATTTCTCGACTATCCCTTCCTTAATTAGACCATCCACGACCTTCTCTATCTCTTGTCGCTTTGCTGGAGCTATTCTCCTTGGAGGGATCTTTATTGGATGGTGATTGCCTGTGTTTATTCTGTGCTCTACAAGGTTTGTGCAGCCGAGGCCATGATCTCCTTTCGAAAAGACGTATGCGTAATTTGCCAAAAGTTCTTTTACCTGAAGAGCACCGGGCTTCCTTGGGGATGTTCTTTTATCCTACCCCAAATTATCTTCTCTGACATAGGGGGTATTGTACTTGACTTAAGTGCTGTGACATGCAGATCAACGGATGTAGCAACACTTACTGGAATCTGGCCTTTGTTGTTTCCAATCATTATTTTATCGAAGTTAACTACACACTTCCTTGGTAGTAAATAGTCCAATCCTAATATGCATTGGTCTTCAATGTCAGCCAAGTATACTTTCTGTCTGTTCTTCATGCCCATGAGCTCAATAGTTACCCACACTGGTCCCCACAACCTTGCATAATGTCCAGTCACACCACAGAGCTTCTGTACAGCTTCTGGTACTCCTATGTGATCCAGCACCTTGATACTCACAAGGGTTTGCTGAGATGCAGAATCTGACAAAGTTGCACCTTTGGCCATCCAACTTCCTTGTCATGTAGACACTATGTGTGCTTGCCATTTTACACTTAGCTGTTGGGACTTTCACGATAGGGGTTGGTGGGCGTCCCTCAGCACCAACCACTACTGGTTTCCCGAAGCTGACTTATTGGTGGTATTCTTCTTACACTGGCTCCTCATATAACCTTGCTCTCCACAGTTCCAACAACATTTCTGAGAAGCAGCATTTCCTGCTGTGGCATCTCCCCTGTGTTGAAGTTGCCAGCATTGAGCTCTCTTGTGCCCAGGTTTGTTACAG
>NW_013671703.1:0-17529 GCF_000517525.1 Limulus polyphemus
AATATATAACGTACATATCTAATGATCTTAAGTATACAGGACACAGCCAGCCTTTCTTTAAAAACCGTCCTTATCAGGTGTAGTTTACAGAAATTTTTTCTTGCCTTTTTTTGTTACTTCTAACAGGTATGACAGGCTTCTAAAGTAGATCAAAAACACTTTATATAAATTAAAAAAAAAATACGAAAAGCAGTCTGGACTTTATGATTATAAGCCATTCTTATGCTCACATGAAGTTTCAGTAAGTAGTTGTTTACTGAAATACTTAGTTGAAAATGTACAGAAAGGAAAGAAAGAAACAAAACTTCATTGTCACTAGTTTTTAGAATGGTGTAATAGTTTTTTAAAACTTATCAGATAAATCATTTTACAGGTGGTACTTTAAATAGATACGCCAACGTGGCTCACATAGAAATGAAATAGTTAATATACACAAGAATAAATCAAACACCTTTTCATCTTTGTCTTGATCACCACTAGTGATTCCATGTTCAGCTTCATATTCTTGAATCACAGCATCTAGATTGTATCTACGACGATAGTTAACAAAGAAGTTGCGTACATGAATCTCATTCTTGTTTCCTATAACTTCAGCTATGGCCTTGAAATCTTTTCCATACTTTCTAACTCCTTGTACAAATATTCCAAAAATAAAACTAATCAATGCACAAAAGCATATACAACTCTTGTTGTTTTTTTTCTTAAGTATCTCTAGAGAAATATCAGATAAAATAGAACATGTGGTGGAAAATATTCTAAAAATATCTAAAATCTAATACATGATTCACACAAACCCGGCAATTTCTTTTCAAGGACTTGTTAATTCAAGGAATATTTTTATTGAAATTGTCTCATATCTTGCTTTAAAACATTAATGAAAATTACACAAAACTAACCTTTATGATGCACCAGTAGCTTTATTTTCAGGCTATAAATCCAGATAAATGATACACAATAAATTAATTAAAAAATGTTCGTGAATGAAAAAAGTACAACAAGGTAAGTTGAAATAAGGGGAAGAAAATACAGTAAATTTCTTTTTAACAGGTACATAAAAAAAGAGAATGTAAGGTGTGGGTGTAAAAGTTAGGTCACAGTAAAATGTTAAATAAAAGGATTCTAAGAAAATAACTAAGGCACTATTCCTCACATTCACATGAGAAAGATTCAACTTTAGCAGACAACTAATCTGAGATGTGGAAAATTATGTTTGCCATCAGGAAAATGTCAGGAGATTTGCTCATTAGTATTATCATAAATAATATGTTTTCTGTGTTCACAAAGTCTCTCAGTAACTTTTCAACCTGTCTCACCAATAAATAAAAGGGTGCAAAGATCAGATTATGCAGTATATGAAAGACTTATATAGAGTACGAAAGACTTTTTAATCTGAAAACATCTCCAACTGCTGTTGTTTATTTGTAGAAAATTGTAATTCTTTAGTTTTAATTTTGTGATTGTGTAGCTCAAGCAGATAGATGTTTGGAATTTATGACAGTGAAGAATTAATGGCAATGAAAAATTTTAAGGAAGGCAGTGCGTAATTTTATTTAGAAATTTCTATGATAAACAGGCTGCAGCTTTTGGAGAAACCCAGGCATATTACAATTTCTAACTTGATAAATCTTTTCTATAAGCTTCATTTAGGTTTTGATAATATCCTTGACTTTTTTTTGGTTTGATTAATTTTTTATTATTTCAAGATATTTCAAACTAAAATATGTCAGGAGAGGTTTTCTTTACCCTTAAATATGGATTAAAACAATTTTTGGTGGAGTTTTTTACCTCCCAACTAGGGTGCTACCCTGGACCTGTAAAGTGGCCATTTGGACCTCTTCATAATCACTTGGGCTCTTTCTGTCAAAAGTTAAGGAGCATTCTGCCCACAGTAAACCAGAAGCAGTGTATTTCGTAACCATGCACCACTGTAAACTAATCCTGGCTATGAAACTTTGTTAAAGATCAATTTTTACTGAAAAAAGTAAAACCCATTGGAATAAAATTAAAATGTAGAACATTTTTATTTTTAAAGCAAAATTCAAGTGTCCCATAAAATTTAAGTAGTTGTCCAGGTCTGTGTGAACTATGTAATAGTACATTTTTTCATGGAACTTGAGATCCTACTTTAATATGTAGCATTTAATATACACAGATATAACTTGCAGTATTCTTTAAATATATTTTACTTATATAAAGAGTTTTCTGTAGGAGATGTTATGTGACAAAATTAGAAAGAATATTCTCACCTATGACAAGACAATAGAATAGATTTTGAACAGTGCAAAATGCATTAAAACATAATAACACTAATGGTCAAAGGAGTGTATTTTGAACCATGACACAGATGTTTATGGGGATCTCCTTTAGGAAATACACATAATTAACAAAAATATGAAAAGTTAATTTTAAATGTTAACCAATATTATTATCTAATTACAATAAAATTTGAATATAATAATTCTTTGTATTGTTGCATGACTATCAATTTTCTAAGCTATTTTAAACTCTCCTGACACTCTACCTTGAACAGCCAATAAAAGTTCCTCGTGTGTCCATCGAGCATTTATTCGATTTCCAGCCTACAAGGAGAACAAACTTTGATTGGACAGAAATCCTAAGCATTAAAATTATACAATTATATCTGTTATCAATATCCTATCCTAATACAAACATATCTTTCAGCTCAATATATATAAAAATTATATAATACAAATAAAATATAATAATTAAACTACAACAAGCATTATCAAACTTAATTAATTACTAAAAGACAAAACAACTTCAAAAACTGGCAAGTGTTTATTGATCAACACACAAAAAATACTTTCAAACAGAAATTTTTCTTAATACAAGTTATGTTAATTAGACAGTTCCACTTACCTCATTAGTCAAAAACCCATTGATCCCAGCAGAGATTTTGTGTTTTAACTGGCTAACCATCTGTTTATTATTCTGGACCTGCAAGATGACTGTATTTTAACTTACTCACAGTAAGATAAACATGATATTGGCATATGAAAACCAAATATAAAACATTAAAACTCAAGGAAATATAATATTAAAATGTGGCAAAAGTAATCACCACATGGTATCTATTATACAGAGAAAACCATGACTGTAATATATTTCTAGATTTAGGGTTAACTGTTATATACCCCACATCAAACACATCTCTCAGCCTTTCTGAAAGCTCTTTCACATTAAACTCTACCACAGAGAAAAAAATAGTCAGAAATAAATGAACCAATATACTTTTTTTTTCTTATTGTTCTATAACAAAAGAGGAGATATACTGCAAGTAATGGTTTTACAATCATAGTAAAATGAGACCCACAACTCAGTGTACCTATTTTTTTTTCCATAACAGTATGAAACCGGATTATCAGTCATATTTGAGATATTATAAGGTAAAAGTACACATTAAACAGTAAGTTCTCTATTACACAGGCATAAAGCATGAGCATTTTAAGGCCTCCTTTCAAAACCATAATGAACATTAGTCAGCAGGTACATTTACTTACCTGTCTCTTTAAAGAAACAATTTCCAAATCTAATGACCTCAGACTATTTTCAGCCTGATTGGGTGGTCCTGTTGCTATAGATATCAAATCTTCATGACTGAGATACATGCCTCGGGGAGGTTTTCTCTTACTTCTCATTGGGTTGTGACGGGCCGAGGTGGACTCGTGCTTCTTCATTGGCCCACCAGCACTGCGCATCATCCCGGTTCGACTACAGATAACATGAACAATAAAATGTCATTAGACCATCTGCAGATGTAAATGTATTACTAAAGAAGGAGGAAAACACAGCACATATGAAAATGTGACGTGCCATCACCGAACCTCGGGTACACAGAAACCATATAGACATCATTCTCAAGAGTTATATACATCACCATGATAAATTATATATGCACTAAGTTATAGAAATGCTATAGCTCTATGTGAATATTTATTTTAAATCTAAGGGGTGCATGAGAATATGTACCTATATTACATTTGACTTAAGGAGATAAGGGTAAAAGCTGTCATTAAAAGAAAGAGAATACACTACTTCGCTGATAAAAAAATATTATTATTTATGTTAAATTTTTTGTATATGTTTAAACCTGTTCTTTTTGATAAACATAATTCTCATTGTGGCTCACCTCCTAAATTATACTAATACAGAAAAAGAAGAAAACAAGCAGACTATAAACACTATTTCATAAATACAGAGCAAAGAACATAAAGGTAATTACCGCCAATACTGATAACAGCCATTGCATAAAATTCCTTTTGAAGTAGGAAATAACTGGGAGTAATATGCTCCACAGTTTGAGCAAGTCTTGGAACTTTCCTCTTTCTGAAACCAAACAAGAATGAAAAACAAATGGACATACAGTAAAACAACAAAGTTCTTTATACAGGTGATTTTTTTCACAAGGTTAGAATTTCATTAAATTTAATACACAAACAGAAAAGTCACTTGCACATCAGTAATTCAAAACTTAAGATTTCATTTAAATATTTTGTGGCAAACTTCCCTGGCTGGATTTAGTGTACTTGAATTCTCAGAATGCATTTGACAAGGTGCCACATAAAAGGCTTGTTAAAAAGGTATCTCTGTAGGTGTGGGGGATAAGTTGGCTAGATGGAAGAAAGCAGAGGGTTGTTATAAATGCAGTTCAGTCAAACTGGATAAATGTCACATATGGGGAACCTCATGGCTCAGCGTTAGGACCTTTGCTCTTTTTAATTTCATTGATGAAGAAACAGTCAATAGATTATTTAAACTTGTTAATAACATTAATGTTTTGAGTTTTGCTGGCTGTGAAAAGAATACTGCTGTTTACACATGGATTTGGATTATTTGGTGAGTTATGTGAATAAATGGCAGATTGTTTTTTAATTATACTGAATGCAAGGTAATGCATGTGGGATATCACAATTTGAATTGTGAGCATAATAATTTAGACAAGAATTAACCTTAAAAGTATTATGGAAGAAAAAATCTTGATGCTCTGGTTGATCAGTCTCTTAAGTCATCCAAGCAGAGCAAACAAGAGTTTAGGTTATAACTACAAAAATATTGATTACAAGTCTAAAGAGGTTATAATGTCATTGTATAGATCAGTGGTTTGGCTACATTTTGAGTTATGTGTTCAGTTTTGGGCTGATATCTGGTATGAAAAGGTTGTCATACAAGGACAAATGAAGACCTTTTAACTTTTTTTTCTCTTGAAAGAAGAAGAGTTAGGGAGGACCTTATTGAGGTATTTAAGATTGTTAAGTTAACTGATAGTGTTCATGTATAATTTTTTATGGTATTTAATTGTGAAAATGAAGACTAGAGGATAAAAATATTAATTTTGGCAAGGTAAAAGTCATCTTCAGCTAAGACAGCTTTATTTTTCTAACAGGGTGGTTAGCTTTTTGGAATGGGTTAATGCAGTTAATTTAAAGGAAAGAGTTATAAATATTTGAATGATAAAAGCTATCTTTGAATTTTTTAGCATTTAGTTTAATTTTGTGGATGGGATGGCCAAGATGGACCAAAAGGCCCTTGTTGTCCTTTAATGCTTATATTTGCCAAAAGGGTGCCCAAATTTCCTTCAAACGAAAAGCACCCAAATTAAATGATCTTGTCTGTTATTTTAGATGACTGAATTATGGTTAGCAGTTGGAAATACCTACCTGATTGTCTATTATTTAAGGTTGTCAGAAACCTATTGAGCATGTATGAATTACATAAATGTGAACTGTTTCATTTGATTTGTATTTTTTATATCCTCTGATCCTTTCTTGCCACTATTACTCACACAAACTTATCTGTAGAGACTTGGGTCCTTGTACTTCCTCTGAGAATGTTATGAGTCTATTAATTTGCTATATACATAAAGTAATGGAAGAGGAGAAAACTTTAATACAAAATCATCAAATTACAAACCTAGATTAATGTGGCTAACACATAACATTTCCCTCATTAACCTTGATTAACGACAGGGAAATACAATGATACTTTATGACCACATCACTAACTGGATGATACTAAGCGTATGATATCATTTCCTACTGCTCAAACTAAGTAAGTTATAGAAATAGGAAGTTTAGCTTGAGACCTAGGATTTGTGCACTGCATATAGGTAGAACTGTGCGAAAATATTTCTGACTTTTCAAATTAAGCAAAATTTCACCCTGCAAGAAAACACCTAGTCTTTCCACAAAAGCACGGTGCTTTAGTCTGTGGTGTTTTATTAAAATGTTATTTCATACAAAGATTGTAAATATATGAATAAAAAAAAAGACAAGTGGAAATGGATATTGTTAAAAAAAACTATTTTGCCTACTTCTACTGGACATATCCCTAACTTGTGTCTCCTGAGAAGTTTGTAACATGGTAAAAACATGACAGTAATTAGTACATATCCCTAACTTGTGACTCCTGAGAAGTTTGTAACATGGTAAAAACATGACAGTAATTACTACAGAAATGAAAAACTGTGTGCCCAGTAAACATTGCATTGCAAAACACTATATGTTACAGAAAAGTAAAAACTTCTTTACATGTAAAAATATGAGTACGGTAAACTTTAAACATAACTTAAGTTCCAATAATCAGGTAAATACCTAACTGGTTAGAACATGCCAAATTGCTCCTGTCTCACATTGTCACAAAACTATCAGATCAAATTTAAATGTTGCATTTATAATACTAATTTACTAGAAAACCAAATATAAACAACAAACAAATAAGTCTGTTTGTAGTTAAGCATAAAGCCACCCATAGTGGGCAATCTGTGCTTTGCCCACAACAGGTATCGAAACCCGGTTTCTAATATAAGTCCACAGATATATACTGCTGTGCCACCGGGGGGCAGAAAAATAAGCAAAAACTTGTTTGCACAATAGCACTTCAGGAATCTTAGTAACAAAAAACAAAAATATGTTGCCAAACTGATTGGCTACCCTTAAAACAGTATTGTGTAATCAAATTTTATCAAGTTAAAAATTTCAAGAAAGAAAAATCTAATTCTCAACAGTAGCACTACAGAAGAAGGTAATGTCTGTTGAATATATGTATTTTTTAGGATAGTGTAAAAACACTAAAAGAACAATCTAACACCGATTCACTTTTAGTAAACACAAATGTCTGGTGAAAACCCATTACAACATAAAATGGGCAAAATAAACACAATAACCACACAGCTACTGCAAAATGTTAAAGTCCTGGGAAAGAAGAGGAAAAGCTAACTTGATTCAAATGTAGTAATTCATATCTGTTTCCTCTCAGCTATGTACAATGGGCTGATTACATAAAAAAACAATTCAACCAAGTTTTATAAAAAACACCGAGGCTTGGCAAATCTCTCTGAAGAAAGAAAGAAATAATGCTGTCTTACACATGTGTGTCCTTTTGTATGAAATGGGAAAAAACCTTTTGGAATACAGTGATATTTACTACCTAGAAGATAATTCCACAAAATATGGAAATCCTAATAATATTGGGTATTACATGAGAGAGTTAAAAATTAGTTTATACTACCTCACTTGTTTCAAACGCAAAAAAATGTGTTTCATGAGTACTTTTCAAATATGTCAACTGCAACAACTGTGTTGCATATGTACTTTTCAAATATGTCAAATGGTTGCATGAGTAGTTCTCACATGTCAACTGCAAAAAATGTGTTGTGTGTGTACTTTTCAAATATGTCAAATGGTTGCATGAGTAGTTCTCACATGTCAACTGCAAAAAATGTGTTGTGTGTGTACTTTTCAAATATGTCAAATGGTTGCATGAGTAGTTTTCACATGTCAACTGCAAAAAATGTGTTGTGTGTGTATTTGTCAAATGTCAACTGAAAAAAAGGTTGCATGTGTACTTTTCAAATATGGTACAAAAACTTGCTTTACTTCCACTTATCCAGCTTTACACTTTTCCCTTCAATATAAGTACAAAATATTCAATAAAATGTTTATGTATCAAATTCATTATCTCTGTGTTTAACTTTTTCTGTATCAATTTACTGCCCAAAAGTCATACAAAATATTTTTAGAAAATAAAAATTGTATAATGAAACATTCCCAACAAAGTCCTATTTAATGCTTCTATCATTCACCTAGATAATGTGCTCAAAAGTGCAACATACACACTGATTACAGAATGGTTTTGTTACTTGCTGTGTATTCAATATGTTCCATGTTTTCTGGTTTAGCAAGAACACTGAATAACATGGAACTACTTTATGGGAAAGAAAAAGTAATAACTTTTAGATTCCACTTTAATTATTCAGTTATACAGTAAAGTAAAATTAATTAATTTTATCATACCAGGTTTAATAAAATAAACAATCATATGTAGGAAAGTGAAAGATTCTTGTCTTAAATAACTATCACTTTTAATAATCAAGGTTGCACAGTGAACATGTTCAATACACTCTAAAATGTCTACCTTGGACTTAGTTTGCTTTTGCCATTTTTAAAAATATAATCCATCTTAAAATTTTGCTATTGAGAGTTGTTATTATCAAAAAATCAATAACCTCAAAATTGTAATTAACAAAAGTCAAATAATCTCAAAACTATTATACTTTTAAGTTTCTCAAAAACCACTTTCAAATAAAATAACCATGAGGACATACTTTTATGTTCTATTTCTTTTCCTGATTGTTTTGTTATGGTCCAAACAAACATTTCTTTAAGAAAAAAAAAAAGAAAAAAAAAGAAGGAAAATATTTTGTAACAAATGCCACTATTTACCCCTTCTCCATTTTCTGTCTCCATATCACTGTCATTTTCAGAGACTGCTTCTGACCCTGCATCACTACTGATAAATAAATTGTTTTTGATAAACAATGATTTCCAAATGAGTTGTATCAAGTTATATTATTAATTACTGATGGTTTGAATGTTTTACACATTATGAAAAACAAATCATCATTAGCTACATTCAATATCTTACAAAAGTTTAATTTAACAAGGTTTGTAAACTTGCATATAGAACTGGAATACTTTTTCATTACCTATTTTCATTCTGGTGACCTGACATTTTTCGAGCCTGTCGGTCCATTAGACTGGTTCTGGTTCTTGTCTTCTTCCAAGAATAATAATATTTCACTAAACTTGATATAGACTTGTCTGGCAACTACCATATATAACAATACAATATATTAAAAAGGTTCATGACAACTGAAAGCAAAAATATTTAGTAACCTAAAAATGATTACAAACAATTCTGAAATTATTTCATAAATACTACATTACTTAGTTACAGGAAAAAAGTCAAAACAGCTGCTAATATTTAATCATTGAAAGTGTAAGAGTAGGTTAAAATGATAATGCACAGAGTTGAAACTGAAAACCAAAACTTGTTGAAGAAACCTACTGTGTAATGCATAGTCATATAAATGATTTTCTTAAACAACCCCATAAAAACTCCTTACAGAGGGTCAGTTGATACATAATTTCTCTGTTTAATACTTAAGCACACCTAACAACAAACAAATTCCACTTAACATAAAATGCATTAGCCAGTCTAAGGAAGAACTTCTCCCTTTCATGATGTCTAAGATTAGTAATGCCATGTAAAGAAATCCATATATACACATACTATCATGGGATGGGCTTTACTTGGTTTTACATATTTCACCATCAAAAGGAGTTACTTCTTATTATATGTATGAGCAAAAGTACACTTATAAACTGCTTTAATGCTACAATCACATTAAAATAAACTATACGAACATGAAGACCCCGGGCCCCAGAGCACGTGTATAAAAAAATGCAATGTAATATATTATTATCCACTATTTTAAAATGTTAAAATTTTTATTAAATTTATTCCCATATGTTTGCAATGATGCAGTAATGTTTACACTTATTTTGGCTTATTGCTAAATTTCCACTGTGATTAGCTGTCTCAGTAACTTGTATAAAGTTATTACTCTTCCAATATAGCTAACTGATAGTTCAGCATCAGTATCGATATTATGCTGGATCTAACAACTAAAATGCATCTTTTTATTATAATTTTCCCTCGGCAATGATTGTTTCTTGTACACCACTTACTTATACTTTACATTAAAGCCAGGAACACGAGCCTACTGAAGTGATTAAACAACTAAGAACTTATTCAACAACCCACATTCTTCAGTACTTGATGCCTAAAACTGCAAGAAATCATTTCAAAACATATCCCATAATGCCTCAAATGAACAATACTTTACTAACCTGTGGCTTTAAACTAACATATTATTAACCATCATTATGTCAGAGTTTGCAAATGTTATTCTTCCACGTATATATATTGTATTTTGTATAGCTGATTCCCATTATTCTATAAGCAAATAAGCAACAGTTGCTCACAGCACTACCTAAGATATGCTGAACTATGAATGTACAGGTAGAAAAACTGTACCTATTTGATGAGTTCATTCAAACAGCATATCTAGTTTCAGAAACTTATGAAAGCAGGCCTAACTGTACTTACAAACTTGAAATAGTTCATGCTATATACAAATAAATCAACTACTTCACTTGCTTTTGGAAATCAGTGAAAGAAAAGTTTACCACTGATACAGAAACAATAATGGAAGCTTTTGACAAGTAAAAGTCTCTAAAAATTCAGTTGTGCATCTTTAAAATGATTCACACAGCACTTCTTTACTGTGATGTTACATATCTGAAAAAATACTAATTCGTTTCCACAGACACTACTACCAACTGAGTAACTCATATGCAATTATATGCACTTAGTAATATTTCAAGATTAAACCTGTATAGCAGTTAGAGACTGTCAACTCTCTAATACCAGTATGTCAAGAGGATCTATTAATTCTTAATAAAGTGGGAGATTTGTTGTAACTATCTGTATTTCAAACTGCCAAATAGGTAAAAAAAGAGGAGACCCTGTTAATCATGAATAAAATAGGAAGTCTGTTGTGGTTGTCTTATTTCAGACTGCTCCCTAAAAAAAGCATCTGTCATTGTTCAAATGGGAAACTTTTAAAATTTAATTTAAATTAAAGGAAAATGTTACTCCCAATATTAATTTCACATAAAAATAAACTCTAGCTATAAGAATTAAGAACATACTATAGAGCAAAACAATAATAATTTGTAAAGTTCTAGAAAACAAAAGAAATCTTATTTTCTTTAAATGAACACAGAAGTTAATATTAATACAATTATCCTAATACCAATGTTACCCTAAAACATGCAAAATCAAACTATTCATGATGTCAAATATCTAAATATTACTACCTAAGGTTGAATTTTGAGCAATATTGGATACTGCAATGCAATATCATTATCATTTAATGCACCTTAATAAACATAACATTAAAGATGTTCTCCATTGCATATTTTACAGTAAGAAAGACATAAGATGAAATCACTTCCACGGTCCTTTTCCACATGCATCAAAGTTTACAAGTTTTAATTGTATAATACAGTTTTAGTTTCATTTGTTAGTTTTCTCTTCTTACCATTTGACGAATTTTGTGAAAGCTTTTACCATGAAACTGGAATGCTTGCTCAAAAAGAACCTTATCTTCAACTGTCCATTCATCAGGAAATGGGGTAAAATTGGGAAGATCAGCCAGGGCTTTTTCTAAGTCATATTTATGCCAGTAAAGCATACCAAGAGCCTAAAACAAAAAGTTAGCTTAATGAATTAAAAAACAATTTGATTTTAAAATGTTGCATGTTTTAAAACTACATTTTAATATTATGAAATAAAAATATTACAGTTTCCTTATTTAACCTTATTGCCCCGGGTACCCTTTACTGCACATGACACAAGGTTTTAGTGTCTTGCATTTAAAATTTTATTAAACTACATTTTGCTCAAACAAACTATAATTTTTTTTAGCCTCCAATTTTGTTTGGTTAAAGACCTAGTGAATAGAAAATCAGACCCCTCCTGCCACACCCACCTGTTATATTCTGAACAGTTAGAAGTCAATTTCACTCACAGTACAAGATTCGTTCCTGTGGGAATGTTAACGACTAGCTTGGATGAATTTGTAATGGCTCTTGCCGCACAGTTAGAAAGCCATGAATGTCAAAAATTTTCTTTTACTAAAACTTTATATCTTATCTCTTAATTTCTCTACTTAACTAACTGTGGTAAAATTTTCAATGTACTGTGAAATGTTGAAAAATATAAGATAAAACAAATAATATATTTTTTTAATACATAATTGTTTTAAAATTTTCAAATTACTTATCTTCACAGTTTCAACTGTTAACCTTTGAACAACTGTTTTATTTTAAATTTATGCTTTTATTTTCAGACTGTGTACCAACAGAAGTAATAAATCACAGTGACAACCCATTAGCTGTTTCTTGTAAACAAAATGTTCAGCACACATGATCTCTACACTTGCAGACATAAATACCTAAGTCTCAGTTTTTGCTCACTAAATTGGTTGTAAAAAAAAAACATATAGCTTTCAGATATGCATTTTAGAACACAAAAAATATATATTAGTCACGAGAATGAAATGTCCCAAAACTACTAAAATTTATTTGGCTTTCTAAGTAAGCTATAAATAGGTTAAAAAATTCATAAAGCTCAAATTACTAGAATATGATCACCATAATGAATCATTTCCACTGACTATCACTCAATGGTGGAAAGTAATGGACAACTTGTAAAGAATTATGTAGAGGATAACCTGTACTTTTCATTGGTTATAAACATGTCTATCTAACATGTAAATCTGATTAGATAACTATCTTAAAAGACAGAAAGATGGGAAGGGATTCTCTGATTGGTTTGACAAAATTATTGATATCTCAGTAAATCAAGAAGTTAGGAGGTTCGGATTTAATATTCTTGTTTGTTTTTATGTATAGCTTGTGTTCCTAATTGTTTGTAAAGTGTTGAAGCCTATTATCAAAGTTAAAATATCTGAAGTGGAGAATTTGGACTGAAGAAGTATCACACGGCCCAGATGACTGAAAATTTTTAAACATTTCCTTTTGAAATTAAGAAATGAAAACTTAGATAATATAAAAACTTGAATTATAAAGCATGTCGTGATGCCAGGTTTATTGACTTACAATAATAATAAATTTGTTTAATTAATTTTTAAATTTAACTCTGTAAAAAGTTGTGACATGCATACTTTGACCCAGCCATACATATAGGGTTAACAATCATATAGCTATTATCAGTTACTTAGCATAAAAATACTTACTTGTTCTGCATTGTATCCATACTTTTCTTTTGCCAATATAATATACTCATCCACTAAAAATGAAAAATAATTTATTTTAATTTTTTTAAACCTGGAAATATTTACACAGTTCACCAGTCAGAAAATTTAACTATATAATGAATAATGATTTTTTTTCTTAACTGCCACAAGTACCATTTTTATCATTCTTTCACAGTAATATAATATTCCTTCAGGAAGTTGTTTTTCGTTTACTAGCTCAAATAATAAAAGTATGAACTAGAAATCTGAAATCAAAACATCCTTATAAAATGCACACAAATGTATCTAAAAAAAAAGTTTTCTTTTTGAAGAGCATGTATCATTTAATACAAGGTAATATGTCTGTACACATAATTTAAAGAGAGATCTTAGTTTTACATACTGTTAGGTTCAACTTTACTGTATTTTAGAATTGACAGGTTAATCATATACTTATCCAAAAAGAAAACTTGTTGATTATTTGGAAAAGTAAGACAAGATCAAGTATTATACATCTGCTTGCATAATACAATACAAATATTTACTAAAGTTTAATTTTACTTAGATCCTAATTTCAGACTACTCAAGTTCCATAACTTCACTGAATAAAAAGATTATAGAAAATAAACCTGTATTCATTCTTTCACACATTAACCCTTCAAATATGGTTGACATCATATGATGCAATCATTTTGTGCACAACATTTTGAATAGCCCGCCGCAAAAAATTGCAAATCTTCGTGCATGGGGTGATAGGCAGCTTTACACAAGCCACAAACAAAGAGTTAAAAATAACTTCAAAGTAGCCATTTATTTAATAAAAAAATTTTACTTAAATAATATTATACACAGAAATTTAAATAAATTGCACATTTTGATTTTGGGTTTATTTCAGCTTGCTCTGAACAAAAACTTTATTATATGTGAATTTCTTTAAAAAAATGTTCTGAGCATAAAATAACACTCATAGCCTTATAGAGGGAAAGTCAGAATAATTTTGAACAAAACAGCACTAATTTGAACCTTGGAACTTTAATATAAATGTAGTTTTATTGATTTTAATCTATCACTGTTTCTCACCATTGGCTGTCATGGTGTAAAGCAGCTTTGAGAAATCATAGGCTAGTGATCTAAACATGTAATAAAAGCTCATTTTCTATTCTTGCCAACTGTATAAGCCAATATGGCTTCCAGTTCAGGAGGTTCGTATAGAGATTGGAACAGAGTGATAAAAGCTTAGCTTAGTGATATGCTGTAGTAGAAAAAATGTTTGTGAACAATGTCTATCACGATTACAGTCTTCATTTTTTTAAGCTTCCTTTATTATTTCGTACTTAATCTGAATGTTGCAGTATGATATGAAAATAAATGTTTTTAATGGAACAAAAATGAGGTAGATTTAGTGAGGTGCATTTTGCAGACAAGTTTTCTGTTTGATGAAAATGAACAAAAATAAATTTAAGAAAGAAAATAATATAAAAAAGGTTTAAACAAAACCTTCTGACTAAGAAGCTAAAAAACAAAAGAAGTTATTGTCATTAGATGCCAGTGTTCTTAAACATAGTTAAACTATGTGTGATGTTTTTTCAAATAAAAACAGAGATAAAATTAGAGGTTTTGTAACATAAAAACTTTATAGGAAAGTTTTTACAAGAATACGTAGGAAGACACAAAAACAGTAACTGAAACCTACAACAAAGGTAAGCATTTTAATTGTTTCTTTAAAAAACATCACAAGGAAAGCTTTTTGAATTTTCAAAGCTGAAAGTCCATGTAAATATCACATAAAAAATAAAATATTTACTTTGCAGAAGCAACATAAAATGTAAAAAAAAAGTTAATCTCAAAATTCCAACTATTTCATCCAGTAGTCCCCCCCCAAAAAAAAGCAATAAAGCAAACTATACAATAGATCTGTTGAATAGATATACCAAGGATTTTTATAATTAAAACTACATACAACTAACAAAAAATTTATTAATGCCCAACATAATTAAATCTCATTTCAAAAAATTCATAAATTATTAACAATACAGTTTATGAGTTTGTATTTTTTATGCTAGTTTCAATTGTTTAGTGAACCTGTTGTTGAGCATATTTATGTATCTAGATGACATTAAATGAATCCTATGTTTACCTTAAAACTAATAATTCTAGTAGTTTTAATAGATTATATTTTACACATAAAATTAGCAATTCCATGGGTCTATATTCTATAACCACAAAACTGAATCATAGAACAATTACCTAACAAAAAGAGAATATAGTTACTAGAGACCAAACATCTGTATAAGCAAGTTTAATTTTGCCCCTGTATAAACAAAAAATAAAATGATGTGATATCCTAAACTCCTGATTTGAATTCCACTTTTCATTCTTTAAGAAAAAATATATTAAAAAAATTAAACAACTTACATTTGTTATCAGGTATTTCTGGACAAGGGGACCAAACCAAAAGGGCTCGCTCTGGAACAAATTCAGGACATGGGCCTAACACAGTAGACAGGGTAAACATTAACACTTAACATCTTTAATATAAATGTCTATCAAGCTAGATCTTAAAAAAAAAATGAGCAAATGAAAAATAATATGGAGATTTGTATGTATTTTGGGAATTATCCATAACTGACTGTAAATTTAATAAAAGTAAATAATTAAATATTGGTATACAATTAATAGGCAAAAATAAGTAATGGAAAACATAAATCAGTTTATTACTTTCTTGTGACAAGGATGTATCCATTTTATATTTATTGACGTGAGTGTGACATTTTTTTTTTTTGTTATAATGTAAATAAATACTAAACAATGTTATTACAAAATCACAATTTCTATAAATGCAAGCCCAGCCAGTTAACTTTTAGGCCTAACTTTTTTTCTTTTTTGTGAGAATTTCAAATTGATTTGGGGGCCATTGAATAAATTCTTAGTTGTTTAATCACTTCAATAGGATTGTGCCCATGGCTTCTTTAAGATACAGAAATTAAATCCATGGTATTTCTTACCTCTTGGTAACACAAAGTGAAAACTGTATATTAATGAAGAGTATGACAAAATACATTGAAGAAGGAAGGATTTTGTCAACTAAATTTTGGCACTAGTATTCAAAAATAAAATTCAGTAGAAATTGTATCACATTCATGTAAATATGATAATTTAGTGTGTGTGTATATATATATTATTTATATATGTAACAGAAATACAACAATTTAAATACATCAGTATTAATAGAACACTTTGAATACATGATTCTTAGATAGAGCTGGGCAATTAACTCAATTACATATGAGTATTAATTACTGCTGATTAATGTCAAGTAGAGTAACTGAAATTAGGATTAAATTGATTAATGACAAAAAATAATCAATAAAAATTATTATTGTTGTTGAATATTACTGTTTTTGATTATTCCAACTATTTAGGTAATTGATATATCTTCACCATGATTTCTCATTAGTTCATGGTTGTACACATTAATTGATCAGCGTCACAATTCACAAAAATAATTAACAAAAGAAAATTAGTGTTAGAACTTTGACTATTTTTGATTATTCCAACTATTCAAGTTTCACATAAAAACTATCAATAAGTTGAATGTAATAAATTAATGAGCCCAACAATTAATCAGTTAAAACATTCAAATTACTGTCCAGCTCTATTACTACAAAAATAAATTAAAACCAAGGGTGCAAGCCTACTGAAGTATTTGATGTACATATATGTAGCAAATTTATGGACAAGGAACCTGTTGGACTATCTAACCATCTCATTCACTAAACTTGAAAATACAAATAAAACACTCAAAGTCAGCATTATCATTTAAATATTTATCAAGCCTTCTCTTAAACTTCCTTTATAAATCCACTACATCTGAAGGCAACTTATTTTAAAGACCAATCAGCCTTTTACTAAAAATAAAACTGTCTTAGCTGAAGATGACTCCTATCCTGCCAAAATACATATTTCTGTCTCCATTCTCACCATTATGTATGAAAAACGATGCTGCATCAACACCTCAATCACATTCATTCTAATTTTTCTATTTTTTAAAAGACAACAATTTGAGAGATCTTAACCTGTTCTCGTATCACAAATTTTCCATCTCAGGTATCATTCTAGTAGCCCTCCTAAGGTAAGGAACCCCAAAATTAACACAACACTCCAAATGTGGCCTAACCACTGACTTATACAATGAAATTATAACCTATTTATGCTTGTATTTAATATTTCTGTAGATACAACCAGAAATCCTATTTTCCCTGCCACTAGCAACAGCACATTGCTTGGATGACTTAAAAGACTGATCAACTATTACACAAAGATCCCTTTCCTTAAGGTTGTTC
>NW_013671703.1:17539-26053 GCF_000517525.1 Limulus polyphemus
CAAAGATCCCTTTCCTTAAGGTTGTTCGCATCCAAATTATACTTATAATTCAAATTATGATAACCCACATGCATTATCTTGCATTTATTATAATTAAAACCCATCTGCCATTTATTCACACAACTCACTAAATGATTTAAGTCCTTTTGTAAAGCAGCAACACCCATCCTAACACTTACTCTTTATGTATTTAAATACATCCTTAATGTTCATTTTTACATTTTCAGCCAACCTTTTTTTTTCACATGCCCTTTTTGGTTTCCTAATTTCTTGTTTGACCAACTCTCTCTTGATCTTCTATGATTCTCCAAGTCCAATGTCATAACAGTCAATTTAAGCTTTTTAAACTTGTGCTTTTCTATAATTTTATCCTTTATACCCTTTGTGAGCCAAACTTTAACTTTCAGCCATCCTTCTGTTGTTTTCTATAAGGAATGTTTACCTTGAATACTTAAAAATTTATTCCTCATTTCATCAGTGTCTTTAATTAATTCAATTGCCCAATTTACAACAGATAATTCTTGTGTCATCCCTTCAGAATTTGCTTGTTTGAAATTTGCAACCAGTCTCATTAGTACTGACCTCCATATGCAGTAAAACATCAAATCACAATGGTCTAAACTCAGCTCGCATTCTCTGCAAGACTTAAAACTGCAAGGGATCATTTCAAAAAGAGAATGACATTACAGATCAGAATTGACCTGTACTTGTCAGCAGTCAGGGTGCCACCAATTTTGTGTTGACTCTATTGGCTAAGATGTAGCTCCAAACCTGCACTGTTACCAGCCATGCTTCACTGCAAATATACCTTAACTATGATACCATTCTCTCTCCACTATCAAACAGTCACTGATTGTTGCCAAACAATTAAAACTTGAAATTATATGTAAAGAGAATATATATCCAGTTTTGTTCATTCCACTGTTTATGGTCCAATGCCCATTTCAATCTTTTGGTTTGGTTACTTCTTCTCAGCAACAATTTCCAAGCAGCTACACATTTATTAAGAATACTTCATTTTAGTGTATATCAAACTGTTCTGAAGGTAGCATTTAAGCCTTTATTTACAATAACATTATTGGTAGGATCTGTATTTGACCATCATTTATTTCAAAGAACTTACCCCAAAAATCTATGCAACTACTTATTGTATTAACATTGCATACAGATCCTACTGAAACATAGTTTTGCTGCAATTTTAACAAGTTTGTCATGTGGTATTTCAGTTCTGTGAACCACAAAAGGATTCAAACTATTACTACTACTATTGGACAAAGTATGACTGCCTGTATGGTTATAGCCTTTATACTGGTAAAGCATTTTCTGATTGGTTGAATGATGACAATCAATCACAGTGTAAGCCATCTACATGTGACTGTAGTCGTTGCAGTTCAATTTTACACAGTAAAGAGGTGAATTCCCATAGTTTTATTCCTTTTATACTCTACCCTCTATCTGACAGTTTATAAAATCATTTCCAACACTAAATATTAATGAAAAACAGAATAAATGGGCTTGAAAATGGCAAATCTCATTTTAATGTTATTTCAGTAAACTATACAATCAACAAAGAGATAATATTGCAATAAAAACTAATATAACAGTGAAAGCTTGTCACACTTAATTCTGTGGTTAAATATTTTGAAAGGAAAATATCAGCAAATGATCATTTACATCAAAAGACACTAAAGTATAAATGCTTATGTTACAACAGAAGTGTTAAGGTGGCACTTATAATACGTGAAAAAAGCTTTTCATTCCAAAACAGTCACTTAGCTATTTATATGTGTATAAATAGCAAAATACAATATTTATAAGACCACACACAAACATTTCTATAGTTTATTTTGGAATGTTTTAAGCAAGAAAACTGCTTCTTTAGTATAAAAAACCTAGAAACAAATTAATAAATAAAATTATTTAGAATATCAAATAAACTTTAATTTCTACAAATATGCTATTAATTACATATAATAAAATACTTAAAATTACATTAACAAGTACTAAACTTTGATAAATAACAATACAGATATTTTAAAATTTTATTCTGCTTCACATATTAATAATTTCCTGATAAGAAAAAACTTTTTAAAAATTTTTTTAACTAATGAGCCATAGGAAAAAAGTTTGACTTTTGCTGGCAAATGAAACATTAAGTAAAAACTAAAATTAGTTTGAATTAATGTTTGACATACATGGATTAAAAATTGTATCAATGATATATTGGTGAAAAAACAGAAGAAAAAAAAAAGATACTGCAGTGCCTATGCTCCTATCTTGCATTCCTAAAACTTATTTTAAAATAAAAGCCAATAAAAAATATTAATAAAGTACAACAATTAGATACACAACTGGAGCCTGAAGTGGCTAATAGGAAAAGGAGCCTGAAGTGGCAACACTTCTGTTCAATATTTACAAAAAGTACTTTTACAATCACAAAAGCAAATTATTTCGAAATTTCCTTTAATGAAAAATAAAACGATAATTTATTACTGAAGTATTAAGTGAAAATAATGAATTTTAAGTATCTATGTTCCTCTATCACTATCACTGTATCGTTATACGTGAAGATCTTCTAGTCCTACAACCTACCAGTACCACCATAAAATAGCTCTTATCAACCTCATACATAAATGTGGTAGTATCCTTTTAAAATGGATAAACGTAGTCTAATTGAGTTTATCATATATGAAACATTGTACTTATATTAGATCATGTAAATCTAAAATTCTCGTCATGAATTTACAGTAGGTAGTGACATAAGTATGTCACTTTTAATCTTAACCTTTTATTTTTAACAGTTTATGCAACTTTTCGATAACTTAGCATTCTTGATCGCAAAATAAATAAATAAGTTAGGCCTATAACTAAAACGTAATTTATTACGTTTACGCACAAATGTCGAACTCAAAACTACTAATCTATTTACCAAGAGAAACTGGAAATTCTGGAACACACGCCTGATAATCTTCCCCAATTCGCATTCCGGAGTCTGTGAAAGCAAATATATACCTAACGTTTAGCACCTTTGTTATAAAACTAATAAATGACGATATCGATAAAACACACAAAAGTTAACATTTTAAAATGCGAAAATACAATTATCTAATATAGTATCAACTTGGATTTCAGCTGTACTGTAAAATTTTAAACATTAAATTATTACGTTAAAGGCAATTTTGGTCTACTTTGTCATTCATTACCATGCTCCGAATCATCTGTCGTGCTGTCTTCATCTGAGAAATGGCCATTATTTGCTGGACTTGCACCGCGAGATCTACGACCATTTCGCGTAGTTAACTCTTCACCATTCCTTTCTGCCAAAACCATTTTTGAAACAAACTTGAAAATAACAAAAAATAAAAATAAAGTATATACTACAACCGTGTTGTTATATGTACTCTTCGCGTTCTACGAAAACCAGTATCGTTATTCACCTCCGTAGTTTCTGAGTAACTGCTTACATTACTTGAGGCCAAATAGAAGACAGCGTGAAAAAGAACGGGTAGTATCCTTTCAACAAAGAAATTAGTTCCACTTTTAACCAAGTTTATAAAGATAACTTTCTATTAATTTGAATCAGATATATCATTTAAGCAAAATAGTTGTACTTTTATGTGTACTTACTTTTTCTTACTTCACAGAATATTATTTTTAAGGCAGTTATATAAACGAGTAATAGGTAAGCTTGCAGAAATTATTTCCATGAAAATAATTATTTTAGACGAAAACAATCAATCATGTAAACAAAGCAACTGAATAAAGAACTAATAAGTATTCCAAAATCAAAAGATGTTACTGACTGTTCTTTGTAATAGTCAAAATAGTAAAACAAAACTCGTGATTGTTTAGCGTACCTTGTCGTAGCTTGTTTTATCCTCCGTAGTTTTTCAGTTCGCCATATTATTATCTATTGCCTTCATACTTATTTATATTAATATACTACATGTCATCAGGCAAAATAGGAATAATAACTCATACTTCACCAAAGATAGTTTGTTCTTTTTTATCGTCCTCTTTTATTTTCTAAACAAAATTATTTATCATGGTTAGTATTTAGTCACAAATATATTAGATTTCTATTTGGAGCCGCTAGGGATGCGTTGTTCGTAGGCTGTATTATTACACACGTAAGAAAAAAAAAAGGGCATTATATTTTCACAGATTAAAAGTAATACATGTATTTTATTGTTTTGGAGAGATAAATAAATACAATTTGAATTCAATGTATACAGTTTCAGCTTACATACAGAAAACATATAAGCATCCATAACTAAAATTGCTGGAATTTAAAGAGCTGTTAAAGCTGATTTCCACATTATTTTTGAATATATTTGAATATCTCCCTAAAATATATCAAATAACAATCTACATAAAGTTATCGATAAAGTTATTTTTCTAAAAACTGTTTGGCCAAATAAAAAAAAAAATGTACAAAAAAAACCCTAATTCAACTATTGCTGGGGGAAGGGCATTTTCTCGTCTTTAGATTAATCTTACAAATAAACTATCTTCTCTAAATTCTCACCTACATGTTAATAACGATAACATTATATGGTTCGTATACTGTAAAACATCCTCTATTCATAGTAATGCGACTTTTCTCTTTTTAAATCCAAGTTAAAACATCACCGTACCTACAGGTACACACAGTATAAATAATAAATTTGAAGGTCTACTTCACAGTACATGAACCGGAAAATAATTTCATTGAACAAAGAACAGCAAAATGTGCAGAACGCTCATAAATAGTACGAAGGTTTAGAAACGAAATAACGAAACTAACTACCCGTAAAATCGATAACTATTATTTTTTATTTGATAATATTCTTATCCATTCCAGTTGTTAATATCGCTAACAATAAAATAATTAGAGGTCCTTAATTTGTAATAATTAACACACACAAATACAACAAAAGAGCATCCTGACGATGCATTTAATTATCTTATATGTGACTAGGATTTATTTGTCTGTGTTTTAACGCAAATCTACATAATGGACTATCTGAGCTGTGCCTATCATGGATATCGAACCCGATTTTTAGCGTATAAGCCCTTTAGCTTACTGCTGAGCTAGTAGATAGCTCGTGAATAAAAGTAACTTTTCAAAACTCCATTAAACCTTTTAAATTAAATACCGCGAAAAGCATGATAATTTATTTTGAAACTCAAATCGAGACAAGTTAACTTAGCATTAAACATTTGCAACAGATTTGAGTTCTTAAGAAACTGCAAAAATCATAAAAACATTCTACATATATATATAATATTAAATGAAATTAATAATTATAATATATTCTTATGTGAGAGCTTGATACTCTCACAATATGCGGAGTAATAAAAAATAGCTTTTATTATAACATAATCGCCATTTCATCTAGCGAGCTTTATTGTTTTGTGAAACTTGAAACTCGTCTATAATTTTTGTTTGAAGTTTCCATTTACTAGTGCTAAGAAGCTTGGAAAGATTGTTGTATAAACAAATATATTAGTTTTTGCTTTTATTTCATTGTTTTTTAATTTAACAACTTCATAAGTTAGTATTAGAATATTATTCTAAAACTTTGATGCCGATAAAACATTTTTAAACCTTTAATATCCAGCTACTGTTAATTCAGAACCCTATGTGCATGGTCGATATCGAGTCATATATGGCACCAGAACACGCGTATTAAACTAATATCGATCTCTCCGCATGAACTCCATGACAAACATCCTTACGATTTTGGTGAAGCCTTCCTTAATTTTGAATTACTAACTAAAGAGAGAGCAGCCAGCCAGCAGTATACGCTGTCAAGGGAGCTGTATCTGGGCTGGCTTTTTCAGCCGATTAACTGCCACGTTTATAACTCGTCTACAGCTGAAAGTGTTTGGCATGTTCAGAAGCATTATATTTTTAAGTCTTCGATCCACAGCTCAAAACGCTAACCACTTGTTACACCCGGCCCAAACCTAGAATGCTTAAAAGCAAATATATAAGATAATTGAAATCTTGGTTAACTTGCATTAATTTTTATGATACACGAGAGTTTATTTGAACTGAAGAACACTTTTTACGTAAATTTTTTTCCTTTCGCAGAAATTATACATTTAAAAACCTTGAAAAAAATTCAATTTGTTATTGCACTTACTTCAATTATGTAAAACTATTCTTTACAGAAAATTCAGAGTATTCCGTAATTACTTTGCGTAACATAGATGGGCTAATGATCAGGACGGTAAACAAGGAAGATAATTTTTACCCATGTTCTTACATATAAATATTGCTTTGAATTCTAAAAACAATGTAACGTTCCTTGTTATGGTATGAGCCCCCTTCTAATTTAGCGAAGCATTATCAGTGGATATGGCGGACATAGTGTACTATTATAAATTCTTCTTCTTGAAAAATCTAAGGGACTGAATAAAGAAAATTTTGTTAAAAATACAATAGGCCTTATACTACTGTCCTATGACATGTTTAATTAGTGTAACGTTCATTTTCAATAACTTTAGTTTTTTCTTCTTTTTTCAGTTCCCATATCTATCTCATTAAACAATGAACGTAAAACTAAGAAAATGTATTCCTCAGAATATCCCCACTAACGCATACCCACACACAAATCCCGAGATTTATCGGATTGCAGTAAAATATGCTATAACATTTCGGCTCGGTATTGTTCACAACTGTTTTAGCTGAAAACCAACTGCAGTACTTAAGTTAAGATAACTTTCCCTAGTCTGCTGATAGAAATGAGTTTCTATATATATTATAAACAAATACATCCAATAAATACCCGAAAATTTGAAAACAATCGTAGAGCGTTGCGCCATCTATTGAATATATATTTAAGATTGTGAATGTCCCATAATACATAATGTCCTTCAACTTTCTCGGTGGATTCAAAAAGGTTTCGGTCAACCTCCTTTGGAAGAACACAATACCCAAACTTTGAAAATAAAATTATAAAACAAAACATATTCATGCTAGTGCGCTATAATTATATATATATATATATATATTGCACATAAAGTCTTCAATTTATGCCAAAACAAAACCTGCTCTATTTCGTGTTGTCAGTAAGTTCGTTATAGCCAAAAATAATAATAAAATAAACTATTTATTAAAACTTCCACGCTACTACTTGCCACTTTTGGAAAATATAAATAACAAAAATTCAACAGACATTACTTAGGATTTAATACTTTCAAGTTTGTTCAACTATTGACAAAGCAGCATTCAAATATTAGGCTTAATAGTATTTCAATAATGAGGAAATCATTAAAAGGTTGTTATTAATTTTTTCATATATATTTAAGCAGTTATAATTTTAATTCTTGTTAAAACTTTGAATGTACATACTGTGAATATGCACAGTAATTTCTTTACTTTTAAAGAAAGAGCATAAATACTTACAACTACAAGCATTTCACAGTACAAATATGGAAGGTAGAAATATTTTGAGAATTAACTGATTAAAGAAACTTTTTTTTAAGGAGATATTAATTACCTAAAAGAGAAAAAAAAACGAATTCACAACCAGCACTAACATCAGAAAATGATCTTTAGGTTTTATTTACTTTGATCTGTTTAGTGTACAATTTCCAAAATATAAACAGTATATAAATGTGTATTTGCCAAGTTTAGACTCTTCGAGATAATATTTTTACCATTTTCTTATCCTGCATAATACGTTCTGTAAAATGATTAGTACAAGGTAGTCTGTATGTTAAAGCATATTGTATGATAAATACTGAAGAACTTCAAGGACATACACACAGCCTAAACAATTCAACATTAAATTGTTAGTTCCAGCACACTCGTCGAATTTGTTACCAACTTTTAATCAATGTAGAAAAGATGGTACAGTCTTATATTTGTCCATTTCTTCAACACTGAATTACTACAATTTATATCTTTATCTCAGTACTATCTGAAAAAGTAACTTATCAAGGTAATAGTACATATTATTTGAGGTAATTATGTCTGGAAATATCAGTTTAATATTAAACTAACCTGAAGTTTACATCAAGTCTCTACTTTACAATTTTATTTGTATTAAACATATTAAGAGTTATTATTATTATTTTTGCCTTTATGGCATATTTTAGATAAAACTGTAATTACTCTGGTGTCCAAATTAATGGAGTTTAATAATTCTTGTAAAATAAAATACATTTTCCAAACAAGTTTCCATGCATATCACAAAAACTGAAAATAGTCCCTTGTCAGCTTCTTATGTAGTATCCAAAGACAGTTCCCAAATAGGGGTGAATTTTTTCTGGAAGATACCATAGAATTTCTGAACAACACAACAAAGCTCAGAAATGTCACTTTGTTACACAGAAAAGCTTCTGATAATTTTTGGTAACACAATTAGGTTAAAAACAGAGGAGCTTTAAGTACAAATGTAATGTATACATTGCACGGGTGTAGAATTAAAAAAAAATACGAAGGGACAAAATGCAAGAAAATTCCACTTGTTATTCTTAAAAAAATGCTAACTGCTCCCTCCCCATCTCACAAAACACACA
>NW_013671703.1:26773-52330 GCF_000517525.1 Limulus polyphemus
AATGTAATAATATTGGTAAATTAATTTAAAAACATTTATCAGTCTGTGTGTGTATGTGACTGAAGGTTTGTGTATTAAAAAGATATGTATATTTGGGTATACAGTTTTGATATGAGGTTTAGAGATAAGCATTTTTAAATGTTTGTGGGTATGTGCTAGACTTCTGCAGTTCAGAATTTTCAGAAACTTGCATGGCTCCCTAGAAATCTACTTTGTACAATGATAAGAATTGTTGTCCTGGGCATTGATCAATATAAAAAAAGATTAAAAATATTCTTAATGTGGATTCAGTGTCATAACAAGACAAAGAATACCTCTGTGTTCTAAAATATTTTCTTATCTAAGTATCAGCAATTTAATTCTTTTCCTTCTGCAAGTTTAAGTTATTTTTTTATTTTTCTGAGGTTTTGCAAGCAAGGAAGAGTCTATCTCATGGTGTTCAAGCCCACGTATAGACCACAAGCGCTGAGCCCTCTGTTGAAGAGTTCCTCCACACTTTAGTCCATGATTCATTAACTCCATTTTCAGTCTATCTAAGCCAAGTGCCTCTAACTCTTGAGGACTCTGATATTCCATCAGGATGATTGGTTTATCATCAACAATTGTCTACAAATTAAAAGAAGAAATTATGATTATGTTTCTCAGGGCAAATCTTTTATAGAATGAAACTTAAAATATTCTTTATAACAAACTTTTTTTTTTATTAAGATGACACTTGTATTTTTCTTTTTTTTTTAATAAAAATGATGAAGCTTATAAGATGTTCTTTGTAGGTGTCGTCCAGCCATAGAAGGAAAGGGGAAATGTAATACTAATTTTTCAGATTATATTTTATGCTTTTAGGCTCCAAATGCAATGTTATATACATTAAAAGTTGATTTTAGGAGAAATATTTTTATAGTCTGTCACCAACATTTATGCAAAACAAAAATGTATCTATTAAAAAATATTAAACACTACTTTTTTAATGCTAACAAATTTCAAATGGTAATCAAAACTTGAGTTATGTAACTACATTAGATGACTTTTAATTACGTAACTACATACCTAGCATTTTGCATATTATAAAAATCCTGAACTTTAAAAAGAAAAACACACACTTTTGTTTTTAAACTTAAAATATGCAATTAAAAATACAGAAATGTCACATGTGACATTCATCTACAAAATTATGGTTTTATCATTTTTACCTAATAAAGTACTCTAATTAGCTGATTTATCACTTAAGTTGCAGGCTTTTCTGAAAATCCATTTACATTATCTCTCTGCCACATCATATATCAGATATTCAATGTTTTATTTGAAGCTTGTATTGAAAATTAAATTTTACCTGGAAAACAATTAATACTTATTCATTAATGTTACTTATTAATTTAGTTGAATGAGACAAGAAAAAGTATATCAAAACACGTCACACAGGCCGGGCAGTTCAAACCAATACAACTTTAATGTTAACTGTTACTAATAATCACAACCTCATAGAAAGTAAACTAATTTCAAACATTGATTTGTTAAGAGCTTGCTGTCAGTTTATTGGAGTAATTCATATTTTTTGTAAAGTGACAATACAGATATACCTTAATTTCATGCATAGTTTTGAAAACGTTTTGATACTTTTTTTTCATAAGATATGGTCACTTATTTTGTAACTCATAAATTTGATCTATTTTACTAGTTTTCTGGTTATATGCTGATTGAATTACATATGTGACTGTACATACATTGTTGTTCTTACTGTGTAGAAAATTACATTTATAATTTAATAAATTCAGACTTAAGACATTTTGAGTAAAGCATAATATGTAAATTGTAACACATTATACCTAACTGTCATGAATGTGTTTTTAATACAAATGAAAAAAATACTAACAAGTGAATATTGCCTTACCTCATCCTAAAACTAAATTGCACAATTTTAATGAAAACCTTGCTATATTACTGGCTTGTATAATTTACATACTTAAGAATTTTACAAGCTAACTAGCTTGCAGAGGTTATATACTCAAATGTTAAAATCTTACTGGCTTGCAGAGATTTAATTTGAATAATTTATGTATATTAACACATGATAATTGATCTAACAGTGATGAAAATCATTTACTTCCTGAAATAGCTGTACTTACAGTCTGAATGGTTTCATTTTCTGTTACTGGAGGAGGTAAAAGCTTGAGCAATCCCAATTTCTCTGACTTCTTTTGAAATGACTCTATGCCACCAACAGTACTACCATTTTCCTGGACCTTAGTATTTTTTTCTTGTGGTTCCTTTTCACACAAAACTTTCTCTTCTGTGGTATGGTTTTAAGAAAGGTGGTCTTTCACATTTGTTGGCCGAGTCTGATTCTTGTAAACATTCATTTACACATGATGCAGACCCTAATGAACTCTCATACTGTTCCTTACTTGTGGAACACGATGGGTTCAAAAACTGAGAATTATCATCATTTCCAGAATCTTGACTCTGTTTTGCTTCCTCAAATCTTGATGTGAGCCTGACACTCTGGTTGGCAGATACATGATCCTGAGTTTGGCCATTTCCTTCACTATCCGTGTCAGACTGATCCTCAATATCAGCTTCACTCATATCCACTCCTAGCCTATTTACCAAAAAACAATATTTGTAACAAATTGTTTATAGCATGAACAGTAACAGTGGAAACAAACAGCATATCTACAGCATTCAGAGTAACATAAAGACTTCCATTATAATACACTATATAATATAAATTCCACAAACATCAAAAGTGTATAAAGTCTGATACTAGATTTCAAAATTAAATACTACACCGAGATGTACTTGAACATAAGGAAGCAACAACTTTTGAATATATTTGGTAAAAGGAATTATATTTAACTGGATATGGGTGAGCCAAAGTTCACAGTTACGAATATTTTAATGAGTTACATTCAAAACTTAATTAAACAATTTTACTATCAAAGTATGTGAATACACTTGGTATCAAACAAAACTTAAAACTCAATTTTGGATACTATATGTGTTTTAATTTTAAAAGGAAATATTCAAATGAATTCTCAATCTTCACTTTTCTGTATCTCGTGACAGTTCTTTGCTCCAAATGGCTCAATGCAGATTTTCTTTCCACCTCTATAAAATTTTATAAGTTTCCAGGGAAGTACATACTTACAGGTTAGATGTTCCAAAGCTAAGATATTAATTAACAGCATCTAATTTTCTTGTTTTGCAGAAATATAAACAATAAACTGAAGGCCACATGCCACACCCCTTGTAGAACATCCTACTTACAAAACATGTCATAAATTCTCTCTAAGATTTGTTTTAAATTATTTGTAATAAACAAAAAACAAATATTTCACTTTACTGACATCTACAGGGTCTCAAACCCTTGGAATGAGCAGGTTTGATATCATTTTCTTTGTTTGCCATTGTTGGAGCTCTGCTAGACCAGGTATGAGAATTATTTAAGCCATTTCTAGCTTAGTTAGAAAGCCAGATACATTTTATTAATTGTAGAACATTCTATTTTATATGCATGGCAATATTTTATATTCTAAATTGCATATTTAAATTTAAAATGAACCAGGGATAATCTTTGATATCAACTTCTATCAAACAATCACAAAAGCTTGAAAAAGATATGATTTCAGACTTAAGTACTAAATTCCTTGGTTTTTATATACATTTTATATTTATTGTTATAAAAGTAAAGAAAATGTAAGAATTAGAAACTTGTTAGGTTAAATAGAGAAACTTCAATGAAATTAAATAAACAAAATACTCATGATCAATAATATCACACATCAATTAATAATGCATAATTTGATATGAGCATGTTGATAATTGGATCCATTGTTTACACAAATCTGTCACCGAATTCTGAGAGGGTCTAAGCCACAACTTTAAAGAAATAAAATTAAATGAAAAATCTATTAGCTTCGACTAGAAACAAATAGTGTATAATTGTCTGTTACAAACAATAATATATATGTATCTGTAAAAAACATGCATAATTTGGTTTAATATTTATATAATTTTTCACATTCTGAAATTTGATAATATATTTTACAAATGTTTTTATACAAAGTAATAAAAATACTTCCTTTTATCTTAGACTTCCTATTTTTATGTTATTAACATAAAATGTAAATATATCCAATATTTTTTACAATAAAATTTCAAAAATTTTGGCAGGTTTTATTTCAACACCATACAAATAGTAATTTATGAAAACTAGATAGGATCACTAACACACACACAATGAAAAACAATTGTAAAAAAATATGAAAGACATAAGTAAAACTAGATTACTTTTTATTATTGATTAACAAGTTTTATAGTATCCATCCAATAAATTGTAAGTTATTTTATATTCATTAAAATATTTATCTTTGGTATGCCTTTTCTTTTCCTACTGAAGCAATTACATAATCTGTTAAAAAATACACAAAATCAGTATGATCAACAATTACTCATTATTGTCTGCTATTTCAAATGCTTTAGGTGAACCTGAAAATGTGACATTAGCCTGCTGTGTACAATGTTTTGAAACTTAGCACCTCCAATTGTCAGTGGTCTTTAGCTGGAGTATGTATCTGTATTTTCACACCTGAGATACATACCCATTTGTCACCTTTCATTAAAAGTATAGACACAAATTCAAACAATAAAATAACAGCTAAGCTTATTCTGCTTCTAGAAGTATGAGAAACAAATATTTTGTAGTAATTATATGTAATTTACTGGTATACATCAATGTAAGCCATAGTTAAGGTGCTTACAGACACTAGAAAAACAAAAATTTAGACATTTTAAATTTTTTTATTTACAAAATTAGAAGTAACCATTGTATTTTTTTATATCATTGCTACACTATTTTCTGACACAAAATTATTGAAATACATTAGAATTATATTTCTCTAAGTTAAATATTGTAATCAGAGTGAATGACCTTACATAACACTGATAGTGAAGGAGATAAAGGTAGAAGGTAATGGTAGTTACCAAAATAGATAGGGGTTCCTGGAGCTTGGGCCTTTACCAAGAAATAAAAATGAAACTCTGTTCCTCCCAAGATATTCGTGGCTGAAGCCCCTTTCATCTTTTAAAACTAAAAGCATTTTATCTTTGTACAATCATTATAAAATTTTAAATGTCTAAAAAAAGAAAAGAAATGTGAGTATGTACTAGTAAAGTCTGTCACCACTTTAATGAACAATACGACTTCTCTCCCTTGTTTACGTGGGCTCAAATGGCTCCTATAACATGTGACAAGTTTTGATGAAGTGATGCTGAGTGGTTGAGTTAAGTTAGTGTGGAAAAAGTGAATATGGATGCAATTTTGGCCACATAATAATAATAATGGACTAGTGATATTTATAGTTTATGTCAGAAATTATTTGTTTTCTCAGATGTTCAATATATATATAAGTTTGTTTTTTTGACACAGGTATATTTTTAATGCCTTTTTACACAAATAACGTGTGTACAATAAGGTCTTACTGATGGAAAAAAGTTTTTGTATTTATTAATAAGTATTTCTGAAAGAAACTAGAGAAGAATGTCCAATAGTATGTTAAACACACTATATCTGCATGATGGGGAGCTAAATACTGGACTAAGAGTTATGATGACTTTCAGCGGTGTTATAGTTTGGTTTGGTTTGAATTGTGCACAAAACTACATGAGGTCTATCTGTACTAGCAGTGACAGACTAGAGGTAAGGCAGCTAGTCATCACCACCCACTGCCAACTCTTGGGCTACTCTTTTATCAATGAATAGTGGGATTGACTGTCAACTTATAACACTCCCATGACTGAAAGGGCAAGCATGTTTGGTGGAATGGGGATTTGAACCCACGATCCTCAGATTGTGAGTTGAGCTCCCTAACCACCTAGCCATGCCAGGCCAGAAGTGTTATAATTGGCAATATAATTAATATATTTCAAAACTGAAGCAGTTAATTATGAGTTGGATTTAATCCATTTTATTTTTCTTACGAAACATTTGGGGCACTTTTATAAGGACATGTAATACAACTTTTATGTTTTCATACATGCATGACCTGTTTTATTACAGTAAGAAATAAGCATTTTTCAATCATTTTAAAAATGACTGGTTTGTCAAGCTAAAAGTCAAAATTCAATTTCATTATTTAAGTCATTCTGATCAAAAATTTTATTTGTGAACAAACTTAAGTTTACACAGTTCAAACTGGTACTACAAGGTATGGATCTGAGACTTCTTTATGCCTTTTCACACTTTCATTCTAACAGAATTAGAAAAGGTGAAATTTGAATCATATATCAAACAATAAGTTGGAAACAAAGTCACACATAGTAAAAACTACTACTGTTGTTCTGCAAACATTAATAAATATTTATAATAATTTTATTTACTGGTTTTAATTCCAACCTCACCTTAAATACATTTTGTTCCTACTTATACAAATGACTGACGTTGTGTTCTGTCATCAATATGCAAACGTAAGATTTTTCTTTAATTGCACTTAGATCATGTCCTGGTGAAACAAATGCAGACATTAATTGAGACTGACTTGAATACCATGCCAATTTCTGGTGCTTTGGTTCGTTCATATGTTTCTTACAATCTAGATCCAAAAGAGAGAAATTGGATCCAGAAATATTGCAGGAAAAGCAACTGCACCTAGAATGCTTACTTTTAAATATTTTTTCTTCCACTTACAAAGAACTTTTGATTTTCTCTTTAAAAAAGGTTTTCCTTGTGTGTTTTTCGAGATTGGTAAATAAAATGTTCTAAAAATAACAATTTCTTCAATCCTGTGAACATAATATCTGAATGGTTAACCTTTAATTATTTTGGTTTTACAATGTAATATTTTTTAAAAATGTAAACATGCAATTTTATCATAATTTTAAGATATAAAATAAAACCAGTCATATGTAGACTAAAATATACAAGTTTATCCACTTCAATTACATTTATGAATTACTCTTAAAATGATAAATCTCTAAGTAATAAATGTTTTGGTAAGAAATATGAACTTCAAATGGCCATAGAAAATGCATTGAGGCTTAGTTCACTTAAAATTTCATAGATGGCAGCCAGTTCAAAATTTTCAATTTATTGTCAATTATAATGATAGTGTCTGAATGTTTTCACTCATAGAGTTCTTCTACCTAGTATCATTACAGGGATAAATAACTTATTAGTTTGTATATTTTCATTTAATTTTGTATGCCTTCATTATTACACATTTAGATCAATGAAGCAATACTGTCTAATAGGTTAATTTTTAATAATGTCTTGATATAAAAAACATTTTTGTAATGATTATCTGGTGCATAAGACGAGTCAGAGCTTTGTCATTTTATAGTTTGATTTGGTATTATAGAATTTTTATTAGTACAAAGATTAGTAAGAAACCCAGCAAGTGGTTTCAAAAAACAGCTTATTACGTAGTTATGAATATTCCTGCATTTTTAAATCATTGTTGTAAATAAGTCTTGGGATTTTTTGTCATGTTTTATGTAATTATTTTTAATAGCCCTCAAGAACTAGTTTTATAGATTTCCTGGCAAATGATCTTTTTTTTCGTTTATCTACAATATTTTTGGTTTCCAGTGGTTCACTACCAATTAGATAACGTAGTTGTAACTTGCCTCAGGTTACTTGACCTAACAGTATGATGAATAAGACATTTCCAATTAGAAATCAGTCATAGGGGGCGATAGTTTTTCCATAATTTGTCAAATGAAACCGATATCATAAATAGCAGTGATCTCACTATGCAGACAAAGATGGCATTTTTACAAACATAATTATATATATAATATTTAAAAAATGGTAATTTTTATTGCACAAGAACTATAAATTTTGTGAGTGGCATGCTTGAACACTACTAAGAAGGAACTACGAACGTATGCTTTGTTTTATTTACAGTAACGTAACAAACTGTCTATCTCGAAATATTGAATTATTCGATGAACAAAACACCAGGAAATAAGTAGTTTTTATTTTATTTCATTTATTTTTAGTATATCCTTGGCCAAAAAAAATTTGGAATAAGAATTTAGTTCCAACATCATAAATTTAGCTTTACTAATTTTCATGTGAGGTATATCTATCATAAAGAGCAGTACAAACAACAATGATAAATCTATAAAACAATCCAGGCTTGTATAAATTCATAGAATTTATACTTCAGATGATACAGAGAATACTAAATATTAATGAACAATTCTTTGAATAGCACTAATAAATTTGACAATTAGTAATCTATCTTTCTGTGCTGTTTATTAGCAGCAATCAATTTTTACTTTTACTAGTTTTATGTTACGTGGATGCTAGGATTGGCTGGTATGGAATCAAAAATATTAGCCTGACCCATGGATGCTAGGATTGGCTGGTATGGAATCCAAAATATTAGCCTGACCCGTGGATACTATGATTGGCTTGTATGGAATCAAAAATATTAGCCTGACCCATGGATGCTAGGATTGGCTGGTATGGAATCCAAAATATTAGCCTGACCCGTGCATACTATGATTGGCTTGTATGGAATCAAAAATATTAGCCTGACCCGTGGATACTATGATTGGCTTGTATGGATTCAAAATAATTAGCCTGACCCGTGGATACTATGATTGGCTTGTATGCATTCCTAAATATCAACTTGACCAATTGTTTAAAAAAATCGTAACAACGTAGGACTTCTAACTGGAAGTATTAGTTACATTCATGTCACGTGAGAGCTTATCAATGCAAAGAAAGGGATAGTACTTTACATAGGCTCAGCAACAAAGACCCCCCCACTGGATTCAATTTAACATGGTGTATATCCTGACAACTTTAGCACCAATTAATTTTTTCAGGTATCTATTCTTGTGTTTAAGCCTCTCAATATGGGCTTGGTCATTTTGATCAACCTTGCAATCACAAGGTGATTATGAAACTGTACATACTACAACTGTTGATGTAGTAAACGTTTCTTTTAGAAATTTAGCAAGCTTTTTGTATACATTACAATATTTTGTACACAACAAATTAGATATCTTAATTATTTTTTACTGAAGGTTTGTTTGTGAATTTATGTAGTTAAGAGTCTGACTAGCATGGTGCAAGAATGATTTCTTGTTTAAATTAAAAATAATTCTTTTCATCTTACAGTTTTCAACTTTCATTTGCTAGAACCTCCTAAATGAATAAAAAAAAAATTCTCAGAAATTTTATATTTTAGCTGTTATTTTCTCCACCCTAACACTATAATGGCTTGGTCTATTTGACGACCTTGTAACCACCACAAAAAAATACAAAATAAACCTAAATAACCCCTCTTTCTTTCTAGAATGACCGCAAATTGAAACAGAAAATCACAATTATTTAATTTAAACACCTTCAGGCTCATACCAATTTAAATATTTTTATTTAATTTTCTTCTATTGCTCTTTGAACCATATCTAACTATCAAAGCTGCATAATAAAATGACAAATCATACAGCAACTGCATAGCACAATTTACAGAAAACAAAATACTGAATAACATAATGCACATGTAGATTGTGTGCATGCCTTGCTCAATATACTTTTTCTTATCTAATCTAGTAAGTTTTTACTTTTTTACATCTTAGTTATTTTTATAATAGTAAATAAAAAATACAGATAACAAACAAAAAATTTAATACTTACATATGGACCTTGTACTTTTTGCACTTGAAGTGTCAACTAAAGTTAACCCTAGTTTTTTGTATGGTTGTTTAGTATTTTTCTGAATTTTTATTGACTTTAAATATTCAGTGTAGAACATAAAGTAATACCATGCATAAAGAATACAATGTCCTTTAACTATTACAATTTATTTAGCTTTCTAACTAAGATATAAATAATTTAAAATAACTCCCTTACTGTGTTCCATGTGAACTTGGCAAAATCAAATTTGAAGCTGTAGGCCAAATAATTCAAAAGCTGTCATAAGAACGAGCTAACCTATTACATAATTCAGTAAATTAAAATATTTTATTTTTATTGGTTATAAATAATGTATAAGCAACTGTCAGAGAATTAATAACGTTTTTGGAAAGACAGTATATGATAGAAGGACTGGCATGTGGGCTCATCTTTCTGCTTTATATATGAATATCAAGATTGGAGGCTATAAATTTAAAATATGTCTCAGCAATATCTATATTATAACTATGTAACTTGTATTAAAAACCAGATGTCCAAATTGTGGTGGTAGTTTAAATGAGCAATTCAGAGTGAATAAGTCTGATGTGATACACAGAAAAGAAGATTAAGAATATATTTAAATATTTCCTTTTGAAATAAAAAAACTAAAACTTAAATAATAATAAAATAGTTTAACTGAATTCTGAACGTAACTCTGTAAAAAAGTTAGAACTTGCAATTTTACTTACCCGTATCCAGAGGGTTAACATCTATTAAGACGCATGTCTCATGTACAATCTAATAATTACAAGTTAGAAATAAAAGACAAGTTTATTGTCTGTCTTACAAAAATTCTTTATTGATTGCCCAGTACTTTGCATTTGACTCAGAACAAATTTTGAACAATGCCCTCTTAGTCGATGAAAGTACTACTTATCTGGTATTTTTGTCAAAGTGTTTGATAATTGCCATTTTTTACATGCAGATGGCACTGCAGTTGGAAGATTACTTACCTCCAGATACTACTGAAAGAAACTGATTTTAATTTCAGGAGACTTGACAACTTTGCGATATAGAGTATATCTTTATATTTTTAGTCTGAAATCTTTATTTTATGTAACATAACATAATTTATAACAATGTTTTGGGACAACTTGGGACCTATTGGTCCATCTTGACTGTCCCATCCTCTAAAACTATTAATAAATAAATTTAGAAACAAATCTTAAAGCCAATCCTTATGAAGCTTTCTCTTAAACTCATTTAACTTTACTGCCTCCCCAACATTTGAAGGGAACCCATTCCAAAGACCAACCACCCTGTTAGAAAAATAAAACTGTCTTAGCTGAAGATGACTCCTACCCTGCCAAAATTTATATTTGTGTCCCTTAGTCTATTCTCACTGTTAAGTATGAAAAAAGATGATGTATCAACACTATCAATTCCTTTAAGAATCTTAAACACCTCAATCAGATTCCCCCTTTTTTTCCCAAGAGAAAACAATTGGAGAGGTTTCAATCTCTCCTCATATGACAACCCCTCCATCCCAGGCACTATCCTGGTAACCCTCCTCTGAACTCTTTCCAAAAGTTCAATGTCCTTCCTAAGGTAAGGAGCCCAAGACTGAACACAATGCTCCAAATCTGGCCTAACCAGTAACCTATACAATGAAATTATGACCTCTTTAGACTTGTATTCAATATATATCTGTAGATACAACCTAAAATCCTTTTTTACCTTACCACTAGCAACAGCACACTGCTTGAATGGCTTTAGAGACTGTTCAACTATTACACCAAGATCCCTTTTATGACCCTGTGATGGTTATTTCCATCAAAATTATACTTATACCTCAAATTATGATAACCCACATGCATTATCTAATATTTATTATAATTAAAACCCATTTGCCATTTATTTGCCCAACTCACTAAGTGATCTAAATCCTTTTGTATAGCAGCAGCATCCTATTCACAGCTAGCAACACTCAAAACCTTACTATCATCAGCAAATTTAAGTACTTTATTGACCATTCATTCATCTATGTCATTGATGTAAATCAAAAAGAGCAAAGGTTATAAGACTGAGCCCTGAGGTACCCTACTTGTAACATTAATCCATTTTGACTGAACTCCATTTGTAACAGTCCTCTGTTTTCTTCCATACAACCACTCTTCTATCTAACTTGTTATTTTATCTTCTACACCTATAGAGATAATTTATGTGGCACCTTGTCAAATGTTTTCTGAAAATCCAGATACACCAAATCCCAAATCTACACCCTTACCCTCATCTACATAAGCAGTAACCTTTTCAGAGAATGTCAAAAGATTTGTAAGGCAAGATTTCCTTTACAGAAACAATGTTGACTATTGATTAAAATTATAAACTTTGTTAAATGACTTTGCAAAGCATCTTTCATCAGACTTTTGAAAACTTTTCTCACAACTGATGTAAGACTAAGAGGACTATAATTACTGGGAGAATATTTATCACTTCCCTTGAAAATAGGTTTTCAAGGAAGTGATGGTACCAGAGTATTGGATGTTAGCTAATGTCACTGAGGAGTGACATTAGCTAACATCCAATACTCTGGTACCATCACTTCCTTTGAAAAGAGGAGTGACATTAGCTAACATCCAATACTCTGGTACCATCACTTCCTTTGAAAAGAGGAGTGACATTAGCTAACATCCAATACTCTGGTACCTTGCAAAAACTAGTAGCAGTTGACTCACATATACATTCCTTAACTTAATTGATGCCATCTTTATTTGTATACATTGATAATAAATAAGTTGAATTAAATTTTAAATGCAACTCTGTAAAAGATCGTGACATGTGCATTATGACCTGCCCATTGCAAGAGGGTTAATATATCTTTTTTTTTTTAATTTAATTTTTTATTACTGTATTTTTATTATAGAAATGATCCTGCATTGTTAGTTAAGTATATGGAATAGAACTAATCTAAATCTAAGGTGGTCGAATCTCACGAGATATTAATGGGTTTATGGCTGAAAGTATTGTCAACAACAAAGGTACCCAACTGATGAAACAATATATTCTAATCTTTATAAGTAAGTAAAGTACATTTAATTAGCTAGACTCATTACCACAGGCATGTTTTCTTGGAAGCTCGTGCAGAATCTTGGGGTTTTCTTTTTTTTGATGAAGGACCACTCTCAGCACTTTGTAGACCTGTATTCAAATTTATAAGATTATTAACCAATAGGTAAATTTTACTTTTTATATAATTGATATTTGTGTCTATTTTTTACTTATTTGATTCATTTCATGGTCCTAACTTTTTTGTATATTTGTATCTCAGATCTTGAATTAATTGATATGTTGTAATTATGTTTTATATTAACAAAATGAAATATAATTATATATATACAATAATACTTAAAAATGTTACCTTGAACAGATAACTAATAGCTATATCCAGCAAAATAGTTTATGATTTGAGTTTTTACATTTTAATATACATATTCTAATTTGGTAAATAAAACTTTTGATTTTTACTGTCTGAGAAATATTTTGTTTGTAACAAAGATTTCATCCAGAACATTTCCAGTTATTGTAGCTAAAAAAAATTAAAGAAGTCAAGAAGTCTTTTGACCTAAAAATTATCTATCATAATAAAATTCAACATTTTAATAATTATTTGTATTTTAAATACAGATCTACCTCTATATATTTATATCTAACTTTATGTAACATTTTCTCTGTTATGATAAACTTTTTTCATCATGTCAAAATTTTGACTATTTTTTATATGATAATCCCATTGATTTCTAAGACAATTCTTTCATGTAATAGCTTTTCAATAAGTATTTGCCCAAGTGTGTTCAAATTTCAAATGAATTGGTGTAGTTAAACTAACTTTTAATATCATATGTAAAGTTTGGAGTTTCTTGTAAGTCATAAAAATACTAAGTATTTAACTGATAGTTTAAAAGTGCAAGTACCTTAGAGCCACGACTTTCAATAACACGCCAGTTAATTTCTTTAAATGCAAATAATCTAGAAGGAATTTCAAAACTCAAGACTTTGATGAGCAGTATTTTTTTTTTCAAAGTGAAAACTAAGTTATATTTTAAGGAATACAATTAAATCTTGAATAATAATATTTTGCATATTATTAGCATATTCTTATTCCAAAATACATCATTCTGAAGTTAAAAACATCTAGCATGCAACACTTTGTGGTAACAATAAAAATGCAATACATCATATAAAAACTGAATTAAAAATTCTACAAAATCATCACGACCATATGAAATTAGAAACATTTTTAATGGAAAACAAAATGTCTCCCTACCCATCTAAATTATTTTTTTCAGCGTTACCTTATCCTAGTTTGAAAAAGCACAATAAACAAATGAAAATAGCTTGTATAAGATAGAAACTGAGAAGCATAGAAAAATCTGCAACTAACAAACTATACATTAGGAGAACTAAAGAATAAATAATGATCTAGAAATGTGACATGCAAACATGTACAAGAGCTATAGAATGGAGAAAAACTGTCTCATACAGTGATAAACTTTCCATAAATTTGTATTTAGACAAGAATACACAGAAGTTTAGTGCACAGAGAAAAAGTGACAAACTTAATACATCTACAAATTAAGATAGCATAAAATATTTGAAATAATAAAACCAAAATAAAAACAAATTCTATTATGTATGAATTGTGAGTGATTTTTTTTTGGTTTCACGGTTCTGAAATTGATAAAGCAACGTATAAATCTATTCTGGAAAATCCTCTAAAGTAAATTACAATCTAAGTTTTTACCTTGAACCAAAGCATCATCAATTTTCTCTGGTAGCTCACTACGTTGTTGGTCATATTCAGGATCATGAAAATTGTGCTTAGGCATTGATCGCAATCGTTCTAATTTTGCTTTTTTACGTTCGGCTGCTTCCCTTTCTCGTTCTGCTTGCTTAGATATCCACTTTTTTAATCTGAAAACAAAATTTACAATATTTTTACAGACTAACAAAATCTGTTCAAGTTTTTTTGGTTATGTAGAAGCAACACGTAATCTCAACATACTTGATCTCTACAAACTAAAAAGTTTAAGAATTTAATATGTAAAAGAACAGTTGAGAACAATCATGTGATTAGCAGCAACAACTGAGAAGATAAGGACACAAGTTCACTAGCACATCATGACTCTTACAAAACACAAATTATGCCTCCTCAAAAGTGAGCCATGAATCCTGATTCCCCAAGTCAGAACCTGCATTCACAATACATATTCTTGTTGTAGTTGACCAATCAAAAACAGGCACCTGAATGTGGAGATATTTCTGCTTCTTGTCACAGTCACTAGGTAGTCCTCTATACATAAGGTAAAGAACAATACAATGCAACCATTCCCTTAAACAAATGCAACCCTAGACTGGACGGTCTACAGAAGATAACACTTCAGGTTGAATTAAGCACATGACCTCAACCAGATGTTAACCTGTTCTAGATCGGAACTTGGGAAAATTAAAAAATGATGGCGATATGAGATACATACTATAAGAGAGTGATGAGATATAAAATATTTGGATACTACAGTAACACATTTTAATTTAAAATATGAGAAAAAGTACATACAATATTCTGTGGCCTAATTGGTTATAATCACTTTATGTTGACACAACTGTATGCAGGACAATAATGAGAAGCAGAGATAAGTGCCAAATTTCAGTAAAAACAGCACTGTATATTTTATAAATTAAATGATAATTTTTTAAATTTAATAATTAAATATATTTGACATATGACCAAAAAGTGTTAAATGAATAACTAAAAGAAATTAATAGACAAGTAAAAAAATATTGCCACATTTTTTTGAGGACTGTTTTAAGATAGGTACCTTTTTTCCTCATTAACATCCCGAAGTCTACGTCCACTTAAATCTCTACAAGCTTCTCGATTAGTTGTTTTCTCAATTTGAGCACCAATAGCACGAAGCATAGAACCAAATCCTTTAGAAAAGAAATTAAACAACATAACTTAAAAAGCAAATATTATGGAACATTTTTCTGAATCTTTGAATAATGAAACATGAAGATCTTTACTGTAGATTAATAATAATTCTTTTGTAGCAGTGCAAATATTAGGTTAAAAATGTATACAGTATTCATAAGCAAAATGTATTATCATGCAAACATCAAAGTAAAACTTGTACACAATTTAGTAATGACTGATAAAACAAAACAAAAAGAATGAAATGCAATGTACTGAAGTTAGTTGTCTACATAAAATGTAATATATAAAATATACAGGTCTACAAGAAGTGGTTTATATTAAATCACATAGTAGAAAAGTAATCTCTACAATAAACTTTGCTTACCTTTACACCAAAAAAATTACAATTAAATTCCAAAGCTGTCAAATGTATGAAAGCCATCCTGATATTTTTTTACAGTTCATTTTATAGATAATACATCATACATCACCATTAACCTTGATATTCTACTTAAGTATATGTGTTGTACAATTACAAAAGGCATTTTTAAGTTGCATTCCTTTTTATACTAACCTCCCTTTCCACCAGGTAACAACAACACAAGGCGAGCCACAGATCCATCTTCAATGAATTCTTCATCTTTAACATAATGTTTATTTACAACAACCTGGAACTGATTTACAGGAATTCCCTGAAAGAAAGATTAAAAAAAAAATTAAAAGATTTATAAAAATGTTTCCCATTTCATAAAATTATATATTTTTCTTTAAATGTACAATCATCATTATATATAAGACATATATATACAAGCTTTTTTACTCTTTTATAACTAGTTCAGAATACATCTGTAGTAAAGTATACTAAAGCAATTTTTCTAAATTTTTTTGCATGTGTTCTTCATCCTAACAAACTGTACAAAGAAAGTTCATAAATATATACTAATTTTTTTCATCTGGTAGAGGTTAAATACTGCAAGTGCTATCCTATAGAAGCTTTAACCAGTCTGATCCTGTATCCACTCCCAGGAGTAGGGAAAGCCCGTATCAATACATGATAAAAACACTTGCACAAACTGGTATGAAATGGGACTTATTTCCTTGAGTACATCATTTGAAAAAGTAATTGACAAAGATAATCTATGATTATGGGAAACCACACTAGGACCCCTATATCTGACTTGAAAGTGCAGTATAAGATTATTCTTTCTCCAGTCCTTGTCTCATGCAGACTTGATTATTCTTCCTGCCCTGGCTTATGCAGACATTAAAGAAATCTTTCTCTAGCCTCAAGAAGCCAATGAAGTTACAAGAGAAAGTAAGAAAATGGCCAATAGCATTGAACTTACTGTAAATAAGTATTGTTTTATTTGTCTTTATAAGTAAAGGCTTTGGTTGGTCAAATGTATTCTTGTATTGGGACACAAGTCTTACCTGGCTGTGCCACTATTTCAAAAAACACTTTATAAGTAAAGGCTCTGGTTGGTCAAATGTATTCTTATATTGCGACATAAGTCTTACCTGGCTGTGGCACTATTTCAAAAAAAAATTTATAAGTAAAGGCTTTGATTGGCCAAATGTATTCTTGTATTGCAACATAAGTCTTACCTGGCTGTGCCACTATTTCAAAAAAAAACAACTTTATAAGTAAAGGCTCTGGTTGGTCAAATGTATTCTTGTATTGGGACATCAGTCTTATGTTTCATTCTAAGTTCTTAGTTGTGTAAGCTCATTTATTGTGTCAATTTTTTTTTCTTAAAAATAAGATACTGATGTATATGCCTTGATGCTATTCATTGACCTTGGAGAAGAGTGAAGAAAAAAATGTGAAATACTTAGCAAGTAACTGAATGAAAAGACAGAAAATAAATTAACAACAATGTGCAAACCACTACAAAAAGACAGATGTATAGCTTTATTTTAAAATAAAAAACAACAACAAAAAACATTAGATATTTAATTTCATACATTTCTTTCCATTTACCGTGAATAATTTGTGATTTTTTTTTTACATATCCTGAGACATGCTGCATTTGATCTTGACAATTTTAAGGCTAACTACTTTGATTGGCCTCTTTAACAAGACTCATACTAGTTTTTGATTGGAGCAATTTTTTTTAACTGCAATAATATCTTGAATTTAACATGACACAGACTCTATGCCAGAAAATGCCTTAGCTGAATTCTGCATAGTTATCAAACAGTATTATTGTAACTGGTTCAGTCACTGACAAAGGATTACAAGAGTGAATGAAATGTTAAAGTTTTTCATAAAGCTACTCAACTGGATTGAGATTGGTGACCGTGTTACCTATGGAAGATGACTAGATGTCACTGTCATATTCTTCAAATCAAGTTCAGGTAATATTAGAACATTGGATCATTCTATTATCATCTTGAAAATGTTTTTGTCCATCAAGTTAGAAAAACAATGTTGTAATGTGGAGAAAACATTCATGTACACACTGTTATTTTCCCCATTTAAAGAAAACAAAGGCCCAACATACTATGTGAATATATCATTGCATCATCTACACCAGCTTGCACTATTAAAATAAAACAAGTAGGGTAAAGCATCTCCTGTGATTTCATCCATATCTTTGCTCTGCAATAAGAAAAGGGCCATATAAGACCACATTTCATGCATATTCTAAGCACTATTAACTTCTGCATTTCTGTTTTCTTCTGAGATCAGAAGTCTTTGGACTTGTTTTAAGTAGTTATATTATAATTTTTGTAACATACATTTCATGGTATCTTTGGAAGTACTTAAATACTAATGATAGATAAAGAAATTTATTAATTGAGACATAGTCCGATGTCTGTTACACCTTACAAACTTATCCAAATTTTCTTTCCCTTAGTCTGTCATGACTGGTTAGCAGCCACAAGCTTTCTCTCATAGCAGATACATTATGTAACGAGTATATATTGTTAATATGAATAACTGGAGGTTCTACACAAATTAACATTTTCTAACACTGAAAATATATTTCCAATAGGTACTTACTTTTCTCACCCAAAACTATCTCAACTTCAATTTGCCCTCTAAGCATTGCTAAAATTTTTCAACAGCACATCAGTCATTTATAGCCCTTCATTTTTGTGCCATTGCAGCAATGTGTTGATCATGTGACTACCCTCCACCAATCATACTACCCCACCTATATTAGCGCAGGTAGCTCTCTCTACTATTGCAGCGCAATCCTCACTTTCAAGAATTGGTAGATACAAGCTAGAAACACTGGCAAACCAGTGAGGAGGTAAGTACCAATTCAGTGTTAGAAAATGTTAACTTCTGAAATGGTACTACCTCCTCTCACCCAATGCTGGACAAAGGAAAAGATCCAGGTGGAGACCACTCCAATCTGGATTGAAAGCATCTACCCACAGAGCTGAAGGGTGAAGAACTGGAGATCAAAAAGGAAGGAAGTTTCGCATTCTAGTGAGTGGGAAACACACACACACACACACACATATATATATAAATATATATAGTAAGTGGGTGTGAGTGACTGATTGGGCATGGGAAGAGGTGAGCAGAATCCAGTCATTCATGTAATAGTCTGAAGAGCCAGCGGGGGAAGATGAAGTGCAAAAGAGTAAACCAATCGACAAAATACATACAAAGCTGAAGAAAAACCAAATGGCATGCTCAGAACTGGAAGACCAAACCCTGTTGGACGAACCGAAGTAAAATGATGTGACACTGGGGCTTGAAACCCACCAAAGTGAGGGGTAAGACTCCAGAGTAAAGCAAGGTGTCTCCAAATAATACAGCTGGGAAAGAGCTATGATGGAACTCCAGTCTCCCATGTGTTTTGGAGACAACAAATAGATGGGAGTAAAATCCCAGTTGAGTGGGCATCATCTTTTTGATAGCTTCTTTATGTAGTAGTTCTCAAACAGACTCAGCAAGATGACTGGATGAGGTATGACCCAGAGGAGGAGGGAAGATCTGGAAAGTGGATAGAGGGGAAGCAAAATGAAAGACACAAACTAAACATACTGAGAGAAAGTACTCCTTACTAAAGAACTAACAAAAGATAGAAAAGGTACATAAAAGTAACAAACCTGCAAAACTACGAAATTTGACCTAAAACATAAAACAATAAGTAACACCTAAAGTACAAAAACATTAACAAAACTTAGAAGATAAACAAACCTTAAGTATCAAATATACAAGTCCATTCAAAGAATCTATAAGACAAAGGACACAAAAATAAAACTGACCCTAAAGAACATGAGAATAAAAAGGTACCCAGTTAATAATAACAAAGTTTAACTCTAATCTAATCCCCAATTAGACGTGATTAATAGTAAAGAAAAGGGAACTTACAAACAAAATAACATTAACAGTGAAAAGAAGTAAAATGCAAACAAAAATAAAGGAATAATCAAACTCCAAATGCAAGTTTAAAATTATATTAACCTAGATGGTAAAAGGAGTATAAAATCTAACTTACCTAACATTGAGCAGAAAAGACACAAATGAACTAAATTATTGAGTGTGGAAGCTCACATAAAGTTACTGAACATAGGTATACCTACGGGGAATGAGAAATACTCACTGAGAAACTTACCATAGATCTCCTGGGAAAATAACAATACCTGACCCAGCAGATTATGTAGAGGTGCAGTAACAGGTGGAAAGTGCTGTAGAAAGACAATTTTCTCTCAGTAGTTATATCCCTCTTCACAAAGATCATAACATGAAAGGAAAAATGATCAGCTAAATGTAAGACATAAACTCCTCACGAACTAAAGCCTCTTTGACCCTAGGACCTGGGGACTAGTATTCTACTTATGATGCAAATTTCAGCATCTGCCATATTAAATCTCAAATTCATATGAACAAAGTAGAATTTGGAAAAGAAACATTTCTAAAATAAACAAGTAGAAACAATGGAAATAAAACACAAGAAGTCAAACTTGAAATTGAAACTGATATAAAATTGTGATCAAGCACAATCAAAATCTTGTAGTCACATGGGGAATGACTTAAAACACATGTCTATACACTAGAATGCCAATTGAGAAAGTGAGGATTGCACTGTAATAACAGAGAAAGTTACCCGCGCTAGTATAGATAGTGCAGTATGATCTGTGGATGGTAGTCACATGATCAACACATGTTGCTGCAATGGCACAAAAAATGAAGGGGTATAAAAGACTGGAGCACTTTCAAAAAATTTTAGCAATGCTTACAGGGCAAATCAAGGTCGAGAGATGGGTGAGATGAGGTAGTACCATTTTGGAAACCTGTTTATGCAGGGTTCTACTAAATGACTGGTCAATGCATCACTTGTCCATTTATAAAATTAAATTAGATTAATTATGAGTAAGTACCAGTACTTTTTTGCTAAAAACAAAAATACTTATTCTTTATTCAATCTCATTATACAAATATAAAAGTTATGGTCTAATTTTAAAATTGCATACAAGTTTATACTTGTCATCTCTAAACAGTACATGTACACCCATGCAGCAAATCTTTTAAACCTTATGAATTAATAATAGTATTTGAAAGACATATATAAAAATATGGAACATTTGGATTGAGAGTTTTGAAATAAAAAAAGAAAGGAGAAGATATTTATTAGCATTCTTCTTTCACAGTTGTTAGCATGTGTTTAAAGCTCGTGGTGGAATGTTTTCTCTCTCAGCATATGAAAGATCCTGATACATAATTAGCTATTTCAGACCTTGTCTTAGTACTGAAAAGGATATGGTTAAAATTTAGTTGTAGAAAAGCATTTAAGTGTGAGCATTATAACCAGTTGTAGAGTTAATAAGAGTTGTGTCCCAGAACTTAGAAAAACTTATGCCTATAAATAGAAATATATTTTGAGAGAAAGATTGTATGGTTAATCTAAACTAGACCACCGTGCCCGATTGGGTCAACCACTATTCAGAGGTTATTTTTTGACTGAGAAAATAATCAAACAAACAAACAATCTCAGAGTTTCAGTAGTATATAGATAGATTCTTCAAGATTTTGTTTTTGTCATCTTATGCCTTTTAATGAAGATGGAAACATTGACAGGGAAATAATATAATAGCCAATGCTCGTTGAAAGGTTTTCGTTTATAAAATTTTGTTGTAGTTGTCAACTTGAATTTTATTTTATTACCTCGTCATATATATGTAATAGGACCATTAATGTCACACATTATATGGGCCACATCTTATGACCCTTTGTCTTGCAATATGCTAAAGCAATTGGCCCTCAATTCAACTGGCCCCCCACTATGCTAAACTAGTTGACACATTGTATTAACCCTATCTCGATGGATCTTCTTATGGTCAGGGGTCAAAGAGCATGTCAACACATCTGTAGACTTACATTCAGAGTTTTATTGAACTACTATTTTATAAATGTATGTCAATACGTTTGGTATCAAATTGTAGATTATACTTCAAATTTTAGTATTATACATTAGTAATGTTCTTAATTTAAAAGTAAATATTTAAAAAAATCCTAAATATTAATTTTTATTTGTCACATGGTATGTTGAATGCAGCTTTGGTTCAAATTAGAAGTTCGTGATGCCCAAATACAAAGTCTATAATTTCTTATGAAGTAAAAACTCAAGTTACCAATATTAAGAATCTAGAATATAAGATAAGAACCTTTTATCTTTTTTATTTTCTGAGATACCATTATACTTAGTGAATCAACTGAGGTGACCCCACTCACCTCTTCCATTTTTTGAAATATGTGCTTACATACACCTAATTAGCCCAATGATGTGTGTTTAAACAAGTGAAAGCTCGGAACGCCCCCCCCCCCCATGCGTTTTTTTCAGCTTCTGCAAAGTGTTAACATGGGGAACCCTTTCTTTTCATGTTAAAATCAAAGCGATAAGATAAGACATTATCGAGCCCAAAAAAACTTTTTTTTAAGACCCAAATACAGCTTAGTTACTAAGCCTGAAAAATTATAGTGGAATTCTATGGTATTGATACAGTAATTTATGATTTTTTTGTTATTTCAAAATGCATATATATATAAAAACCTAAGAAAATTAATTTCTTTTATATCCTTCACGTGGGAAATTTGACAAGACTTAGCAAATTATGGCAAGCAGCAAACGAGTACGAAGTTTGTAAGTAGAAGAGATCATTGTTTTTCTATACATTATTTACTGTTCTGTGTTTTAAGAAAATTAACTGAAATTTAAGAGCTTATTTGTAAATAGTAATAATATATATATACATATGTGTTATGTATTATAATTGAAATGTGACTATATTTTACAAAATACTAGTCCACTAAAACACAGCCAAGACAGGTCACTGTGTAAAAAGCAAAGTTTTATATTCTTGAATACAGTAACATAAGTGCATATGCGCCACGACACTCCAACTTCCATAATGTTAGTGAGAAATGGCTGAAAGGTCAATAAAATAAAATAAACAATGTATAATGCTATGAGATTTAAGCTATTTAGACTAAATATTTGTGGTTTGATGTTATAATCTGTTGTCTTTCTAGAATGAAAAAAAGCATATCTATTTACTAATTTTTTATGGTGGTTACAAGGTTGGTCAAATGGACCAAACCCATACTGAGATACAATAGTGAAAATAACAGATAAAATAGTTTTTTTCTAAAATATGTTTGATAATTATCTGGAGGTTATAAAGATTTTGCATTTGGAATTTGACAATTTTCTGATGCATAAAAGTATTTTTAACCTTAAAAGCACAATTATTTTGCATGTTGGATAGTCAACATATGAAAAAAAAAATTCATGTGAAAATTATTACTTAAAAATCTTAAAACTTAATAAAAAAGTCTGATATTTTGTGTATGAAAGCCTTGTACTGTTTACATGTAAACTGAAAACCATATTAAAAGGTATAGTATGAAAACTATAACAAGCACAGAATGTCGGTTCCTGGGACCAAGCCCGTAGAGAGAGAGTTAAGAGAAAATTGACTAAATATAATTCTTGAAACATGAAATTTTCTGTGGTTCATAAGTACAGCACTATGGTGTTTCATGCAGGCCAACTATATTTTAAAAGTAATGATAAAATTAAAGAAGGCATTGAAACGTAAAATCCTACTTATGACATAGAAAACAACTTAAAAATGCTTCCCCTAAAAGATTTAAAATAAAAATACATAAAAGACGAATACAAAAATATACGAGAAAAAGTTATAACATTAACAACTTTTTCAAAGAAATCTATAGAAATAAAAATGTTATCACTGTATGATGTATCTCATACTTGTTTGAAATCATTATTTTTAGTAGTACGAGTACTAAATTCATAAAATGAAATTATAAATGAATCATTGAATGTCAATCGACTCTCCAACTTCCAAATCCAGGAATAAATGAAATTTTTTCTAAAAATAGTAAAATTACTTCAATCTCATTTTTCATTATCATACTTTTATTTTTTAATGTTACTCTTTAATTAGCTTAAGTATATCTCCAGAAACCTTTTTATTTTTAAACTAAAATTAAATTTTTAGTAGTTATAGTACTATAACTCAGTAGTACGATGATTTACACTATCTCAATCAGTCAAAAACTCAATATTCTTACTTGTTAATTATCTTAGTCTTACGCCTACCTGAGATAAAAATACTGATTCTTTTAAATCTTTAATCCTGATTCTTGTTTCTTTGTTGCTTAATGCGATACATGACGACTGGCGTGAATCAAAAGATTGAATAAAAATAACCATTCTGAATATCGTACGAAACAATTCTACAAAAACTACTACTTAGCCCTAAACGTTTTTTAGAAAACTACAGAACAAACCCAATCCTGTCAGTAAACACACACTGAAATGCTATTGACAGGACATACTGCTTGTAGGTTTGTTCTATTAAAAAGTGTTAATAACGTAACACTTTTGAAACGTCTTTAACTATCAAACTGTAAAGATGTATCAACTAAATTATAATTGTTATATTGGAATAATATTAGTCTTATTCTATTTTTAAATACTACATTCTTTATTTGGTCCCTTAGGGTTTTTTTCGGAGAAGTGTGTATAATAGTATTTCAACCACATTATGTTCGCCTTATCCATTAGCGACAAACGTATCACAGACTATACTGTGATGACAGTTATGCTTATCATATTCGTAAACACGATTAGAGTTTATAGGTTTGCCACAATAAACTGAAACTACTTACGAAGTAAGTGTATACAACGCAAGAATTAAAACACGGATAAAAGTTTACAGTGGATAAGACTAGGGTAATTACTATAAAGCTAAGTTACGAAAAAATTTGCTAGTAACTCAACATACGGAGTAAATGTTTCAAAAAATGTTAAAATAAGCACATTGCTTTTTACAAGTCATTAATTTATATCTGCTTAACACTAATCTACATTAACATGATGAATACCGTTTAACTATTGTATCTTTATTTTTGGTACTCTAAATAAAGCAAGTTATTTTTGAAACAGGTCACTACAATAACTTTTTCGATTGATCGAATTGTAACGAAAAGTGCTGTACCGCATTGAGAAAAATATAAAGCTTCTGAGGTTAGAGTTGTTTATTTATTTATTTTTTGAATTTTGTGCAAAGCTGTCTCTAATTTAGCAATAATAGACTAGAGGGAAGGCAGCTAGTCAACATCACCAACCTCCAACTCTTGAACTATTTATTTATCAACAAATAGTGGGATTGACTACAGAATTATAACGTCTCCACGGCTGATAAGATGAGCAAATTCGGTGACAGGCGTTCAGGTCTACGACCTTCAGACTGCGAGTTGAGCGTTCTAACCACAAGGCCATGTCAGACTTTGAGGTCTAATTTTGCTATAACTAAATAAAAAATCAAAATATTTATCTTTTAGTAACTAGTAATGAAATCCCACCGAATACCTATTTTTGTGATGTAAAAAATCATCCTTATAGAGTTGTGGTGCAGCTGCTTATGGTATTGTTACGTCTCCGTTTGTTAATTAATTTTCCGTAAC
>NW_013671704.1:0-6946 GCF_000517525.1 Limulus polyphemus
AGTATTAAAAAAAGCAAGAACAAATAAGAAGATGTAGGGATGGCAATACCAAAAAGTACAGAAACAAGGAAGGGATGATTACACAAAATCATACAAAAATCTCTAAAAAAGTAGCCAAATATTTCAAAGAAAACTTTTATCTAGAACGGGTTTGAATAAAAGTATTTCAACCGAATACTGCTATACAGTCTTACAATGGCTAATTCCCATAAGCTTGTAACCTTGACTCAGTGGCTACTTGTGTAGAGATTTTTGTATTATTTTTTACTGATCCCTACTTCGTTTCTGTACGTTTTGACATTTTTCATCCTTACATCATTCTTTCTTTTTTATTACTTGTTTTTCCTCTTCTTTTTTTTTATTGAATGGCAGTCGCATAAAGGCTGGCGCGATGAGTTGCCTTGATGGACATCGTGTGTTGAAGTTAGTGAAACGCTGTACTGCTTCTGCACTCCCCAAGTTAAAATGGAACATTTTGATGTGTAAATAATCGCAACAACTTCAAGTATTGGTGAACTATCCCTTCTGACGTAAGAATCAGAATAACCAGCAGAACATTTGGCTGTTACACTACTCACCGGTTCTCAACCTTATCGATGTTTTTTGGCTAAACTGAAGGTCCCAATAGCTTTTGGAAATCTGGAAAACTTAAGTTAGGTGTTCCTAAAAGTCTCTTAGATTGTTATAAATGTTATAAGAGAGATTTGAGACTATGATAAGCAATACCTAATATGCGACGGCCATTTTTTTTCCGGCCCATTCCTACATACTAAGCTCTACCGTTTTTAGTGATAATTCTAATACTTTTATTAAAGCGGTTTTAGTTCAAATATGTGACTGTAAATAGTTGGTATGGCTTACACTATTATTTGTTTATTATCCATATTCTAATATTGCTTAAAATTAGAAATATGGGTGTAAAATTGTCTAATAATTACAGAAAATAACGTCCCTATTCGGTGGTTATTAATTTAAAATCGTTTGACGTAACTTGATTGATTGGATTCGTTGGTTATTTGGGTTTTATGGCACAAAGCATCTTGGCTATCTACGCCTTAACCGATTGGAAAATTCCGACTTAGTTTGCATAAACATATATTTTGTTTGTTGGTTTGTAATCAATCACAAAGCTACACATTGGGCTATCTGTGCTTTGCCCACCACGGGTATCGAAACCCGGATTCTAGCGTTCTAAGTCCGCAGACATATCGCTGTGCCACTGGGGGGCAAACATATCTTCATAAACTGTATCATAGAATAAAGTTTGTTTGTTTTGGTATAAAATTGCACTGTGGACTACATGCGTTGTGTCTGTCGCAGAGAATGAATCCCGATTTGTTTGTTAGTAATTAAGCACAAAGACACGCAATGAGATATCTGTGTTCTGCCTCCAATGGTATCGGAGCCCCGTTTCTAGCGTTGTAAGTCCGCAGACATACCGCTGTGTCATTGGAGGGCATGAATACCGAAATCTAGCTCTAGAATTCTTGAAGCTTATCGATAAGCTACTGGGCAAACATCAAACACACTTTGTTTATGGTTTAAATCAACTATCCATAAAAAATTAGATCATCTCTAGTTTATGAGCTTAAGAATTACTTTAGATATAAGGGTGACTTTCCACACAAATGGACTATACCTACAAATGTTATAATAAGTTAAGTGCGTAATACCTGTGTATTTATGTGATTATGTTATTAAAGTGCTATTTTTTATTAATCTGTTGCCATAAATATAATTATAATTGAAATTTACTAATATGGTTTGATTATTGTTAAGCAAAAAGCTAAACAATGGGCTATCTGTGCACTACCAACCTTGGGTGCTGAAACCTGAATTTTAGCGTTGTAAGCCCTCAGATTTACTGCTGAACAACTGGGGGCTAGTAACATTTAAATGCAAAATAGAAAATAATGATACACATATTTACTTTTGTTTATGCTTTTTCATTTAATACAAGAGTTCTCTGTAATGGTCCGGGCGTGGCCTAGTGGTTAGTGTGCCCAGACTGTTCATCGGTGGGTACAATGTTCGCGTCCCGTTGTAGCAAATATTATGATCCGCACTTTGTAACCGTGAGGGAACTGTATATATAGAAAGAGTGACTGTCAAGTCCCACTATTCGGTCAGGCAAAAGTAGCCCAAGAGTTGGCGATGGGCGTTGTTGACTACCTGCTTTCTCTCCAGTCTATTAGCTCAAATTTTTATCTCATAATTCAACACTTCAAAGATATTTAGAATTTTTGTGCAAAGCTGCACAGGGGCTATCTACACAGAGCCGTCACTAATTTTGAGCTAATAAATTGGAGAGAAAGCAGCTAGTCAACAACTCCCACCACCAACTTTTGGGCTACTGTTGCCTGACCGAATAGTGGGATTTGACCGTCACTGTCTCTCTCTCTTCTCTCTCTCTCTATATATATATATAGTTCCCTCAGGGTCACAAAGTGCGGATCGTTATGTTTGCTACAAAATGGTTATAGTGTTTATATGCCGTCATTAGCTGTGAATAAAAATCACCATTGTATAAATACCAACACCCATCTTTACTCAAATAACATCGCGTTTTGTCCAAGATATAAAATATTTTATACAATTTGTTTTAGAAATTTTAATAGAACTTTTTGACTTTATGCTTGTTTATTGTTAAACGCAAAATTGTAAAATATTGGCTACATGCATTATGCCCACCGCTGGGATGGAACCCTGCAACTTAGAGTTATAAGCTTTTAAGCTTACTGCTGGGCCAATGAGGGACTAGTATTTATGAAAGATAAACTGATGACTCTAGGACAAAAGATCATTACTAGAAATTCATATTCAAATAAATCCCGAAGAGACATTTTACGTCCATCACATGTGTTGTAACTTTAAAAATATAATAAGAAGATAAAAAATTCCTAATTATATTTAGAAATTTATGTCCGTACCAACCAGAGCGAAGAAGAAAACTAAACAGGTCCACTATTTTATTAGGCGAAATTTGTTTGTCGATGAAATTCTTTACAAATAAACTAAAACTATTATAAATCTGAGATAAAACACAAATTTCTACTTTTAGGACATATTTAAAAGAAAAATTAGCGGAGGAAAATGACCTTCCATTCACAGTATTCGTTTGAATTCTTTGCTAATTAATAAATGACGGCTTCTTCCTGTTTTCGAAACATTCTTCATATATCTGGGCCAGCAGTAATAGGTGATAAATAATCGCATATGTGAATTCTCTGATTCCCCCTTGTTATACCAGAGTTTTCGTTTTCTGAAAAAAGAGCTAACATCGAATTTATAATGATTTAGTGAAATATCTCAAGTTGGCTTATTTTCCAAAACTTAACGATATTTTTCATTTATTTCTGACTAAAACGAGAATTTTATAGAATGATGGCTGTATTTCTGTTTCCGAAAATCAAAGAGTGGACTTATGATCCAAGGCTGATTTGGTTAAAGTTTATCCTTACCTAATGAAGCCAGGTTAGACAGGTAACACGTAATTCATCTTAATTAAACTGGTGAAATGAAGCGTTTAACTTACGATGTTAGGTTAGCCTGAAGAAACACAGTGTTAATCTAATGGTGCTAAATTAGCCTGGTGTAACTTAGGGTTTATCTTATGATGCTAGATTAGCCTGTATGAATGACATGGTTTTCATCTGATGATGATAGCTTATCTGGTGAAACGCAATGACTTATTGCTAAAATTAGAAATCATTATTCAACATGGCTACAGTGTTTATTAATTAATACGATATTCAGAAGATCGTTACTTGAAGTACATTATTGTAAATCATCAGTATATTCGAAGTCAGAGAGACTTGAGTAATGGTCAAAACTTCATTCTATATAAATCGTTTCCTATTACAAACATTATTACCTTCCCATCGATCCACATCTGAATGTATAAGAAAGCAAGACGGAAAATAATCTGCATTTGAAGTATGGGGGCGGCGCTCCCCCTGCACATGAAGCGAATATTCTGCGCTCCCTCGTGATCCCACAGTACTACGCCACTGGTGAAATGCAGAGTTACCAGATTAGTTGGCGAAACAAAACAGTTTAGAAGAACATTAAATTATTCATATATATAATATATATGTATTTTACTCTTTTAATCTATTAAGTTTGTGTAGGTGTATGTTGTAAAGTTTCTTAATCCAATGAACGAATAGAGAAAAATACTATCTACCTACAATAAGGTATTAAACATCGCCTTCATGAAAATAGGTGAATAAACAGTTTCTTTATGTTTAAAGGTTTAAAATGGAGGTATGACTACTATAGTTTTACCCAAAAAACTTACATTTTAAATGTAATACAGCTCCCCAGTGGCACAGCGATATGCCTGCAGACTTACAACGCAAGATATTGTTGTTTATTATTAAGCACAAAGCTACACAAAAGGCTAACTGTGCTCTGCCCACCACGGGTCTCGAAACCCGGTTTCTAGCAGTATAAGTCCGCTGACATACCACTGTGCCACTGGGGGGGCTATAACGCTAGAAACCAGGTTTCGATACCCGTAGTCAGCTGAGCATAGATAGCCCATTGTGTAACTTTGTGCTTAACTTCAAACAAACAAAAACGTAATGTTAAATTGAAAAAAAAAGAATTATTTATCTAACTCGTACTCTTCTTTCTCTAAAAATTTTTTCAAAAACCACGATTTTGTAAATAATACAACTTTTGAATGTAGATACCCCTGTTTCCTATTATTTTATTGAAATGTTTGTAGAAGCGTGACGAAATGAAGTTTACAGTAATGTGATTTATTCATGGCTTGCTAAAAGTCGAAATCAAATAAATTGTGTATTATTTTACCTAAATATTACATTATATTATTCATTTACAATAAACTACTTCGTTATATGTCTATTAAACACCTGCTTCCCTTGTTTAGAAATAAGTTGTTGGTTGTTATTGAGCACAAAGCTGCACAAAGGGCAATCTGTGCTCTGCCCATCACGGATATCGAAACCCGGTTTGTAGCAGTAATGGATCACAATCCGAGACCAGCGTATGGCATCTTAAGAAATATTATCAGGTTGTATATCACGATCTTAGACCAGCGTATGGTATCTTAAGAAACATTATCAGGCAGAGGATCACGATCTGAGACCAAAGCGTTCAGTAATAACGTGAGACAGAAATTTGGGAGAATTTCGGGATCTTTAAAGAAAATTAATCCTGTCTTCTTCTTGGGAGATCCCCCAGTGGTATGTCTGCGGATTTACAACGCTTAAAACCGGGTTTCGATACCTGTGGTGGGCAGAGCACAGATAGCCCATTGTGCAGCTTTGCGCTTAACTACAAACAAACAAACATATCCTCTTCGGTTAGATAGAAGCAGAACAAAAACACAGAGAATAACGGGGTAAGAATTGGAATAAACAAACTTTTTATAACCTAACATGACATAAAAGACGTTTTGATGAGAAAAAGAAAAGTGGTTATAATTCCATTACGAGAACTATTTTTGTACTATGGCGCGGAATATCAAGAATTATGTATTTTTTGTCTTAAGTCGAGAATATGTTAACTAGATTTTCCGTTTCGATTCTGTATTATAAACAGAAGTAACTTCTTTGAGATATGCTCATAGCTTTCACACTTGTTTGGTTTCTTGATCCTCCTGAGATGCTCGTAGCTTTCACACTTGTTTGCTTTCTTGATCCTCCTGAGATGCTCATAGCTTTCACACTTGTTTGCTTTATTGATCCTCCTGAGATGTTCGTAGTTTTCACACTTGTTTGCTTTCTTGATCCTCCTGAGATGTTCGTAGTTTTCACACTTGTTTGGTTTCTTGATCCACCTGAGATACTCGTACCTTTCACACTTGTTTGGTTTCTTGATCCTCCTGAGATGCTCGTAGCTTTCACACTTGTTTGCCTTCTTGATCCTCCTGAGATGCTCGTAGCTTTCACACTTGTTTGCTTTCTTGATCCTCCTGAGATGCTCGTAGCTTCCACACTTGTTTGCTTTCTTGGTCCTCTTGAGATGTTCGTAGTTTTCACACTTGTTTGCTTTCTTGATCCACCTGAGATATTCGTACCTTTCACACTTGTTTGGTTTCTTGATCCACCTGAGATGCTCGTACCTTTCACATTTGTTTGGTTTCTTGATCCTCCTGAGATGATCGTACCTTTCACACTTGTTTGGTTTCTTGATCCTCCTGAGATGCTCGTAGCTTTCACACTTGTTTGCTTTCTTGATCCTCCTAAGTAGGATAGAACTGTAAAACAAAGAAGTATCCTTTTGAAGCAGTTTGTTTCCTTACTTTTGTTGCAGCGCATAAATACACAATGGGCTATCTACTCTATGCCCGCGCTTGGATCATCCCGCGAATTTTAGCGTTATAAGCCCTTAATCTTACAGCTGAACCACTGGAGGGGATCAGAATAAAGTTATTTGGAAAAATTATTAGAATAGCGTTTAGGGCGTTCTATGGAGGATATCTTATGTAATTCGATGTAGGATATTCTATATTATCCAAGATATTATATAAGATATTTAAAACCAGAGTCGTATATCATGTGTTCTCCACGTTAAGACATCATGCGTACTCCTGAGAAAGGAAGGAGGCTGGGAGTAAGAACTATATAAGAACGTTTAAGGTAGGGTTTATAGTTCTATTTAATATATTTTTGTAAAGGTGGAGGTTGGGAGCTTACTTAATAGAAATGGTAGGGTGGTTTCATTTCTACTTTAAGAAATTTAAGGGTAACCGCCTTTTCACAACCGACAATAGACAGTGAAAGGCAGTAGAAGCTGAGACGTGGGTGTAAGCACTCAGTTTCATGCCCTTATTTGATTTTCATACACTTATTTGATTTTCAATGACGGCTGACTAGTTTAACATCAGCGTTTGGGTTTTTTTCTAGCAGATTTGATATCCCCAACGCATTTGGGGGCTATTACCACAGACATTTTCCGCTATGACAATAAGTTG
>NW_013671704.1:7528-9568 GCF_000517525.1 Limulus polyphemus
AAGCGCAAAGCTAAACACTTGACTTATCACTCCAAGGTTGTGTATGATGATGAGATATCATGATCATTCCACGATAGATTTGTTTGTCTGTTGTTAAGCAAAGCTAAACACTTGACTTATCACTCCAAGGTTGTGTATGATGATGAGATATCATGATCATTCCAGGATAGATTTGTTTGTCTGTTGTTAAGCGCAAAGCTAAACACTTGACTTATCACTCCAAGGTTGTGTATGATGATGAGATATCATGATCATTCCAGGATAGATTTGTTTGTCTGTTGTTAAGCAAAGCTAAACACTTGACTATCTGTGCTCTGCCAATCGCGGAAATCAAAACACAATTTTTAACGTTGTAAGCCCTAATACTTATTGCTGAGGGACCGGGTGGGAGTGGGAGCTCACGATAGGATATATTGTGTATTTACGTTAGGACATTATGCTTGATTTCTCCGCAACAAAGTATTCTTCTCACTTGCTGATAGAGTACTTTAATAACTTCTTCACAATGTAGTTTCACACAACTAAAAACCGGGTTTCAGTACTCGTGGTGGGCACAGCACAAATAGCCCATGGTGTAGCTTTGCGCTTAACAACAAACAAACAAACGATTTCAAAAATAGCAATGACTCCAGAAATATATATATATATATATATACACATTGTATATTTCAGACAGTAGTATTACCAACACACAGAGTACTCTAAATTCTATATATACTTTACGAAAAAGAATGCAGCGTATTCCAATATGTTCCATGAGGCTGTGTGACCATACAAGTGTTGGTGAATTGAAAACATGAGCTAAGGATTTTTGACGTGAAACGATGACGATAAGTAAAACTGAGCTCTTATCTGTAAGACAAATCAGTTTCTTAAACTAGTTATTGATTTACGTGTATACGGGTTAATGCAAAATGTACGAACCATAATGATATTTCCAAGTACCGCCTTTGCTAGGACTTTTTATAGTCATTATTGTGTTTCTCTAACCAACAATTTTTCTTTTGTTATAATAACTGGGTTGAGTGTCACTAAATGTCACTAATGTTACAATACTGTGTGGAAATTCGAAAAGCTACAAGGACAGGACTTAAAAAACACGTTGTGGTGTGCATCTTTTGCATCACCCTGTATTTAACAACAATTATATATACATTGTGTTATTCATTCATAAGCTTAGTTTTTGTTTTGTCTTACTGATTTTTCATCAGCTAACCATCTATACTTTTTCCGTAAATTTGTAGATAATATAGCCTCTATAGTATGATGTTACTCGTTATAAAACAGATATCATAAAAGTACGGTTATCATTCGGATTAGAACAGGAAATTTTTGTTAGGCCTAGTAAATTTCATGAGTTTCATTTAACTCTACGCTTCATACATGTTTATAGTTTCTCAAAAACAATCTAAATAAACATCAGATACAACTGATTATATTTAACTAACTCTAGAATCTTTTCGGCCCCCAGTTGGGACAGCGGAAACTTCACGGACTTACAACGTTAAAATCCCAGGTTTTGGTTCCATGCGAGGGACTCAGCAAACAGCGCATTGTGGCTTTGCTCCAAAACAAACACACAAACAGAATCTTTTTGAACGTTCACCATATATTTTCTGCCAAACACACTGTGAGTAAGGTTCAGAATGGTTAGCTAGTGGTTAGCATGTCGAGCTGCATATCGCAAAGTCCAAGGTCCAACCCATGATATACCGCTGAATCTTCTCTGTATTTCTAGATGTGGGTATATTACACCGGGCAACAACAAAAATTTTCTGTGGTACTAGAAAAAATGCAATTGTTTCTGAGTAGTTTGACGATGTTGATTCTAAAAATCATGTTGAAATTATTGATCAACTCTAGTTTTCGAGTTATTATAGATTTATTCAAAATATTCTTATATATCGTGAAAATAACAACTTTTTCTTTAATAACTTTATTTAGTCATTCAAAATTGCGTTTAAGAATGTTCAAGGCCTGGCATGGCCAGGTGGTTACGGTGCTCGACTCGCAATCTGAGGGTCGCGGGTTCGAATCCCC
>NW_013671704.1:10568-24091 GCF_000517525.1 Limulus polyphemus
CCCTTGTGTAGCTTTGTGCGAAATACAAAACAAACAAACAAACAAAATATCTACTTGATTCCTTATACCTTTTGTGTATGTTCTCAGTTTCACACTGTAAGAACCAACAGTAATCTCTTATCATCGCAGGATTCCAACGTCCTTGATATCGCTGTTCCATTGTAGAAATGTCTTGGTGGAAGCACTCACCATGCTCATCTCTCACTGCACCTAGATTAGTTGGAAAGAAGTCTAAATGGGAGTGTAAGAAGTAAATCTTTAGTGACATCCTAGATCCAATTTTCCTGTATTTCTCGACAATATCATCAATCATCATAGCATATTTTTTATTTCTATGATTTACAAAGAAAATTTTGACAACCAATTTGTATGATTTCCAGGCAGCAATTTCTTTCTGACTGAGTACTGTTTTAAAATAATCATCCATCAAAGATACCTCCTTTCATTTTTGCTTCACAGATTTTTGGAAATTTGTCACACAGATGTCTGAAATCATTACCATCTTTATTCATTCCTTTCGCAAAATTCTTCATGAGACCCAGTTTTATATGAAATGTGTGCAGAAACACATTTTGAAGATTCACTAAATGTTGATACTCGATATTCTGATGGCAACTTCTGTAAACTGAAACTATTGTTTCTGGACCTAATGAATTACATTGGAGTAAACGAGAGCAAAAAGTATCCCGTGCTGCTTTGATAGAGACAAGTCACGAATCATATTATTTAGCTTTTCTTGTGTGATCAAATGAGGTAGCTTGTGTTAAGGTGCCACACGAATAGAATTACTAGATGAAGAGGATGAAGATGATTCATTGTATTCTTCACAGGATAATTCTTCCATTTCCCAATTCACTTGTGGATGTGGCACTAAACGACTATTCTTATGAGGTACTGGTTTCATTGCAGATGCAATATCTGGATACTTAATGTATTGTTTAGTTTTGCTTGGATATTCAGAAACATTAGTCATACAAAAATAATAGTCAATTAGATGATCTGTGGGCTCACGCCATATTATGGGACCTGTAAATGGCATACTTGCTCTCTTCTTATTCAACCACTGTGTCAAACCAGATGTGTAAACTGTACAACGCACACATGGAGACCAATGTTTTTCTTAGTCACCAATTCTCATTGGACATGTAGCTGCTCGAAAATTGCTCTTGAGAAGAGGTGACAAAACCAAAAGGTTAAAATAAGCATCAGATCACACAAAATGAAAAGAGCAAAATATGGATGAATAGAAAGCGAATTTGGGAACATTCAGTTACAGTTTGTTCAAAGGCGAAGAGGAGGACAATATCATAGAGCCAATGTACAATATGTATAGTGAAGCATTGTCTGAAATCGATACAAGTTTCAGGCTGCATCCCAGCCAATGGTGTCATGTTCTACACATAATCGATGGCACCTTGACTGCTGACGAGAACATTTGGATTCTGATTCATCATGCCATTCCCTCGCGAACACGACACATAAAGCAGAGATTTGTCTTTGAGCAAGACAATGATGACAGGCATACAGCAAATGTATAAACACGATAACTTTACGGTAAAAAGGCCGAAGTAACACCCACAACCATGGTTTATCCTGTACAAAGTCTCGATATGAATATTCTTAAGGCTGTATGGGTTTGTGTAAAAAGCTGAGGGGAATTGGCTGAATTGTGGGAGTAATACAGAACATTTGGAATAATATTCCACAACTGCATATTGGTTAACTTTATGGCAGCATGAAAACAATGTGTAAATGCTGTGTGCACAGGAGATGACTGAGATAGAAAACAATAACGGTCCTACTTGTTTCGGATATTCATGCAATGCTACATAAGAACTATATGCACTAACCGTCCTTAATTTTGAAATAAGATATAATACAAACTAATAAATGATACAGTGGGAATTTTTACCTCAACTGCTTCCCCCGCCAACTCTTAGACTTCTCCATTCGAATCTTGGGATTTCCCTGTCACCCTTTTTACGCATTCACGATCCTAAAGTGTAGATCGCGAGTTTGTGATAATAGGACGCGAACCATGGACCCTTGGATTCACAGTCCGCCACACCATTATTAAATCCACCATATAGTTGTCACTACACGTTATGATTCCTTTATATGTATCGTTGTGGGTTTCCATGATTATTTCAGTTAAGGTATGCATAATAGAGATAAGAGACAGCGAACTTTCTTATTATCATATTTCACGATTTTACTTAATAAACGTTTTGTAGCATCTTGAGTGCCAGTCACCATCTGGAGTTTTAATATGACTTTTGTGTGGAGGATATAATAGGTTGGTCGTAGCCTAGTTGTAAGTGTGCCTGGACTGTGATTCCAGGCAGGAGTTTTAATATGATTTTTGTGTGGAGGACATAATAGACTAGTCGTAGCCTGTTTGATAGTGTGCCCGAACTGTGATTCCAAGAATAGCTTTTTGTGTTGCATTGCGCAAAAATTGTAATAAATAAATGATATAGTGGAAATCTTTACCTCACTTACCGTAAGTGTATGAATGAATTATTTTGTGAGTTTTGTAAAAGTTGATTGTTTTATGTTTTATATGGCACTGCTGCGTGCCAGACGAAATAGCCTCGTGTGCCAAGAGTGACATGTATATATATATATATATATATAATTTAAACCACATAATGACGTTATATCAAACCTACATACATTTATGCCAAATTAAAGGTACATTTAGGCGCAACAGAGTTCTCCTACTGTGTAACTTTGTGTTTAACAACACACAACAAATTGCATTATTTAACCTATTCAGTTCCTTAGGGTTTTTTTAGAAGGGTGTTAGTTTCTACAGTATATCTTACAGACTGAGTACGCTAACCAGTGGGCCACTCCCAGTCTACCTGTAACTGTGTGTGCATCTGCATGTATTCTTTATTTATTTTTTAACGTTTTCCATATCCAAGAATTTCTTCCAATTTTCTATTCATTCTGCTTCGTCAGTATTTTTTATTTCCATTATTTTATAATTCCATAATGTATTGTCGTTTCTTTTTTGGTTATTTTTTTACAAGTTCTACATTTTATCGATTGCTTCTTTACCCATGTTTTGTCCCGTTTGAAACATTACTACACCTTATCTTACTATAATTGAATTTGTCCAGTCTTCTTTTGATTTTATATATCCTTCGATTACTGCACCTTCTCTTATATTCCGATAACAGTCACATAACACAGAATTTTCGCTCCTACCCTAATTTTGTTGCTCGTTTATACTCAGTTCTGTTATCACCTGACACGTATCAGGACTTATACTACCCTTAAACCTTTTTTACCTCTCACCCTCATTTAGTTATTAGTCCATATTACTTTTGCAATTTACTTTTAAACAATATTTTATAACCACCTTCCTTCTCTTAGCTCCAATATGTTCCAAATACATACGCCCACTTCAGCGGCCATAGCCCAATATATGGATTTGTGGTTAACAACCAAAACGAAACAAAATACTCGTATATGCATATATTTTCTTCATTGCGCTTATGGCCAAATATAATAGGTTGAGTTTGTATCTAAACCAGACACCTACTTTACACGTTTTACTCCTATTATTTCTAAGTTTTTCCTTCTGTGTCCCACATTCTGTTTTGTTTTGTTTTTAGCTGGATTCCGTGTTGTTTTCCTGCTTGTTGTGTTTTGGCTTCAATATATTTCATTTGATCCGTTGCCGAGTATTTGTTGTTTACAGAGAATCTCAAATACATTTAGACCAGCCCTATCTTCTGACTTGTCCACTTCCATTTCTCATTCTTCTCTACTTCTCTCTCTTTGAATTATCTAAACTTAAAATTACTATTCTTCTCCGTGTATTTTTCAAGGACCCTAAACACGCTTTTCAATTCTTCATGATAATCTGCCACCATTACGACGTCATCCGCATACTTCAGGCGGAATATTTTTTACATCTATTCATCTTCTAAGACATCTAGTATATTGAGAATAACATAGAATATGTAACGATCATCCTTGTTTGACTTGTTTCACTGTCCAAAAACAATATCGTCTTTCTTCTATTATTTCTGTTTATTGTTTCTTTATATATATACTTTTTTACAGTTTTTTTGACAGTTTATACATATAATTTCTTTCTATCTACACTATCGTAAGTAGCATATTTATTTTACGAAAAACTTGCATAAAACCTTCCACTTTTTTGAAATTTGTTTTCTATTAAAGAATTTAGGGTGTTTACATAAATACATTGTCTCTGATCTTATATCTTTTCAGAAATACTGCTTCATTTGCTTTTATTATTTACTTTCTTTATAACCATTCATTTAGTCTTATTTTCATCATTCTTGGTCATCAATTTATATTGTTTTAATCTGTTCTATTATTGGATAGGTTTTTTTTTTATTATTCGGTAAAAATAATGCACAAGTCTAGTCTATTTTCAGTAACGTTTGTTATAGCCACGTTCACTTGTAGGCTTAATTTCATAATTAAACTTTTAAACATAAACTCCGCAAGTAAATGTTATTCTAACTTCAGATACAACGTTTCCATATATACTGCGAGGCATCAACTTAACTTATAAAATTTCCTCGCAAAGCTAAGCGATTGATAAACAACACTAACTTACCTCGTAAATGAATAGCAGAATAGACGCGATAACCTACACTGGATAACTTTTTTTGGCATTCAACTAAATGACACTGAACTTAATCACTCATTTAATACTCAATAACTACTCATTTATTTTCACCGATGTTGTTTTCTATCACAATGTATTTTTTTTTTTTTACTTCTACGATTTTGTCATTACAGCCTTTCTGTACTTTGTTGATGTCTTTCTGAACTTCTTCAAACTTGTTGTTGCAATCCCTCTGTACATCCCCAGTAGCTTATTGGATCTTTCCTTGAATCACATTTATATTTATTCTTTATTCTTCTTTAAATATTACGTTTCTTTCTTTTAACTAATATCTTAAATTCCCTTCTCTTACTTCTTAATCTTCTTTTAATTTTCTAAACATTTCTTCTTGTTGACCTTTTTTTAAATTTCTACTTTTTCCTTATTGATTTATTTTAATTTTCTGTCTCGTACCTCTTGCTTTTTTTTAATTTTCCGGTTTTTTCTTCATAGTCTTATTCAATATTTCTGTCTCGTACATCTTGCTTTTCTTTTATTTTCTGCTTCTTTCTTCTTGACCTTCTTTTAATTATTTCATCATTTCTATCAAAATTTAGATCTTGCTTCTTTCCCGTCTTGTTGTCACCTTAAACAGGTGAGGTTCTATTTTCACCAAAATAATCCCACTTCTGTCATCAGTTTGTAACATATTCTATCATTGAGCGAGTACACTTAGATTATTTGATAAAAAAATAATCCTAGATCCAATCCATGTAACAAAAACGAATAAGTTTCTTTCTTTCTTAACGTTTGCTACAGGCTACTTTTGTAGTTGTAGGCCTAAGTGCACAAACAACGTTTCAACAGAAATTACGAAACCAATCATAAGTACCCCTAACTCACAAATACACTAACTTCAGTGGTGTGATTCAGCCGGTTCGCACCGGTTCGTGCGAACCTGTTCTTAGAATTTAATGACCTCCACGAACCGGTTGTTAACAATCGTATGTATAGGCCTAATAATAACGTTACAACTTACAAGTACGCGTGTTTACAACGCAACTTTACTAGCAGGCTAGGCGGACTAAGTCTACTAGATCTCTGATGAATCATTAATATAAATTGTATATATTACATATAATATAATATAAATATATTTTACATATAATCTTTGGTCTCTATCGGGTCAATATGGCATGCTGCTAGTGAGAGAACCTGTTGTTAAAATATTTCAATCCCACCACTGTATATATATAGAATAAAAATGAGATTACAGATTAAAACGATCATCCATCCGATTTCAACAACAGTGAGTTGTATATAGATTACTTTAAGTAATGATAAATGAATTATAACAAACATAGTTTATATGTATAAAGTTAGAAATATTATGGGAAAAGTGTTTTACTGTTATTTTAAACAAAGCAAAATATAAAGTTATTGTTATATTTGGTATTACTGCAGATAAATTCATAGAAAGTATATTATGTTATACATCAAAGAAAAATTCAATATGCAATATTTGAGATGAGAAACCTAACGTGGTTCTAGTGCAAATATGAGACTGAACTTTAACGATTTTAATTCTAGATAAACGGAAAGAACTTAGAATCTAAAAAAAAGCACCTAAACGGAAATAACTTAGAATCTAAAAAATGCACCTAAACATTATGAGAACAGTACAAAAGGTTTTGAATACAAACAACAGTTATAAGGGGGGAGCAGGTAAAAGAAACAGATGTTATAGGTGACTCTCTTGTTAGGCATGTAAATAGAGTAGTATGTGGAGTAAATAGGAGCAAAAGAATACGCTTATGCTATCCAGAAGTAGGGTTACAGGATATAACAGATAGAACCAAAGAGATAGTTAAGTGTGCTAGTAGCAATGCAGTTTTTGTGGTACATGTTGGTGCTAATGATGTAAGGAGAGATGAATCTGATGAGTTTATTGATAAGTATAAAACATTGATAAGGGCATTTAAGGAAAGAGGTCATAGCTGAATTTTGTGAGGAATCTTGCCAAGAATAAGTTATGGGTATGAGATACTAAGTAGGTCACTATGATTGAATGCCAGGCTTCGATCAATATGTAGGGATGAGCAAGTAGGCTGGTTGGATTTGTGGAATAATTTTAATGGGAAAGTCAGTGTTTTTGGAATGGATGGTTTACATTTAAACAAGGCAAACGCTAGCAAGTTAGCAAGGACTATTAACTCAGCTGTAGTGGTAGATTTAAACTAGGGCTAGACAGAGGTGAGAGCTATGATATGAGTAAAATAGGAAATATAATTGACAAGAAAATATGTACAACAGGCATAAAACAGGAACGTAATTTAAAATGTATGATTAATTGTTACTATTGTAATGATAAGAGTATTAGAAATAAAACGGATATTATGGGGGTATCACTAAGAAACTTTCGAGTCTGACAGTGAGAGGATAGGTTTTTGGAAATTATTCAGGATACTTTTATACACTAACTGGTGATGGTATATCTTAGATGGTTGCTGTAAAATTAAAAAGTACGGAGTGTGGGAATTGTATTATTGGAGCGTCTTTCTAGCTTTTATACTGAAAACTGAAATATTTTTAAGTGTGTGTGACTTTCATGGAATGACATTAAAGTTGCTGTTCATTCTACACCACATTTAGGTTGAAACGTGATGCACCTGGTGTTGGTGAAAGAAGATGGTAAATTAGGCAAAATAAGAATGTTTCTAGATTTTGAGTAGCGTGAGATCGTGATTACAGGACAGATTTGCCTTGGAATGGCAAAATATATGATACATGATATATCCAATGTTTTCAGATAGTTTCAAACTGTAATATATTTGATCTGTAAATTTAAACTGTTAATAAGCTGTGAAGATATAACTGAATATTTTCAAGGTATTTACTCAGTAAACTGTATTTTCATTGCAACTTTGTATTTTCAGCCAAATTAATATATATATAAAGCTAGAAATCACGTGAAAAAAATAAATATGAAAAATTTGTTAATCCTAAGGTCGCCAAACTTCAACACATCTGAAGGTCACTTTGAACTGAACCGCATTCTGGCTAATAATAATAATGGTGTACGTGCATAGGGCAATAGTTATGTTTACGGATTAAACCAGAAGCTACTTGTTATTTTTGTATACCAAAAAATGGCATAAACCTCATTGGATTCTTTATAACTATATTCCATAGCTCTAGTTTCAAGTACTGCTGAAATATAGATATAAAGAGAAAACTCACATTGTAATTAAAGGTTAAGCCATTTCATTAGGTGTCTTATGTTGTAAGTGAGGTTTGAGGATAAGAAGATAAAAAAGGGCTGAGCATGCTTAAAAATATCTATGTAAATATTAGGTAATTCACTTCCGGCCATATGTTTCCGGTATTATGAATTATAGTTCAACACACTGTTATAAGTTGAGCATGAAAAAGTTAGTTTATTCTTATAGCTCGCCTCCTAAGCCACCTTGGTGAAACTGACGAGGATTTCCATACTCATCCCCCTTCTTGTGGTAGGCAAGTTCTTCAGACATGATAAAAACAATGCTGTCGAGTCCCCCAAGATAAAATCATGGATCCGAAAGTGTGGTATTTTGAAATACATGAAAAATGTTCTGTGTTCTCCTTATTTTACCACTAGAGGGCACTTACCTGAATACAAAAATTTGAAGCAAAGCAATTTTAATTATTCAAAAAGCCTGGAATGTCTTGGTGGCTAGGACGCTTCACTCCTGTTCTTCGAGTCACGGGATCGAAATCATTTACTGAACATGCTCGCCTTTCAGCTATTGGAACGTTATAATGTGACGGTTAATTCCATTAATCGTTAATAAAGAGTAGACCACGAGTTAGGGTGGAATGGTGTTGATTATTTTCCTTCCCTCTCGTCTATCACTTTAGATCTATCACTTGAGTTGCTTTACGCGTTCAACAAACAAATTATTAAACAGAATAATAAACGTGTTTACTTTTGGTTTCACATCATTGCGAAACACTTCCTGTGTTATTCAGAAATATGGTGTCCCAGAGCTAGTTTTTTCGCTAGGAGATTCAGTTGAATGGTTCGTTTGTGTGTTCTAGTAATGCTACTTGAAGGTTATCTTCGTTATCTGTTCGTAATTTTGAAGTGATAGACGATAAAAAAACAGCTATTCAACACTGCCCACCACCAGTTCTTTTTATATATTACCCACAGCCCCAGCCAGAACACTTCTTAATGTTGTTTATAGAAATAGGCCACATACAATGACCTGCGTTTGTTTTTATTGTTAATTTCTTAGCTTATGACAATTTCTTAAAGTTTCACTTTTACATTTACCTAACAATGAAAAGAAACAAGATTTACTAATGTGAATTAACTGATTGTAAGTAAGCGTATAAAATCTAAATCCACAATATCAAATTTATATGGCTACAAGTTTCAACTCTTCACTTACTCTCTTTAGTTCAATGTTTGTTTGTGAGAGAGAAACACATGCACTGTTTATTTTATAGCGTAAGTCCTAAGTCCATTAAACTTACATATATATATAAGCTACAACATTTCAATGTTCTGAGAAACCTTACTTAAGTTTCCACCACTCCTATGCACTTCGTGTAAAATATGAAAAAACTATTTTGTTTCTTATTTAAAATAACTGACGTTGAAATAAAAAGAAATATCAAAAAGTGCATACTAAAACAACAAGAAATAAACGATTGAGATGGTATCTTACTTTAATTCATCCAATTTATTGTTATTGTTCAGGTTTCAAAACATTAATATTAGCACGTCCCTCAGGACCTTGTAATTGTATACTGATGATACTATGTGATACGTTTATATTTTTTAGAGTTGTCATCATGTTTCACTCGAAGTTTGAAAGAACCTTCTGTAGATGTGGGTTGTATAAAGTTTAATATTTCAGTGTTCAAGTTTTATGTCCTAGCCAAAGTCAAAAATAAAAATTGTTTACAGTTTTCTAGAAGTTTTTTTTAGTAGTTCGTGATCTAATCTTGTAAGCGTCTTAGTAATTTCTTTTTGTTTAAAATATACACAACCAACTGAAGAAGGAGAAAATTGTAATGTTTGCTGTAACCAGTTATATGTATGCATTTGGCAATGTGATAATTCGAACAGCTCCTGTTTTCATTGCGAGTAATCTTCATAATTATTATTCAGAAATCTTCATTATATTGTAGAGTCCCGATGAGGCCTATTGGTTAGCAGGCCGGCCTGTGAAAATGGAGGTCCGTGTTTTTCGTCCAGATGTTGAAAATTCGCGCTCAATACTATGATTTACTGGTTGCGTTATAAGAGTGATGGTCAAATCTCATTCTTCGATTAGAGTAACCCAAGGGTAGACAGTTGTTGTTGTTGTTGTCTTGGTAGAGTAATCATTTTTGTTCCTGATCTTAAGTACGTTGGTTGACAGAAAGACATCATGAGGAAATAAAGTCAGTTGACCAATTCACTATTTCAATAAAAGGTGATAGCATGCAGAAAGCAAATATGAACGCTGAATTTTTGTTTTTGAATAGATAAAAACTAGTTTCGTTTAGTGTCACGCACCGTATCCTGTCTTTTTATCTATATGCTTAAACTCAGTCACTTTAGTTAAATACAGCAGTAATTTATCCTGATAATCATCCTGTTTTAAAACGGACCTAATTACTAGTCTTTGTGGAAACCGTTTTAACCTGAGAATACCACAAATTGATAAACCTTCTCTTAGCCTCATAATACACGCCTATAATTTTATAAACTATCAATTTGACCTTACAAAATATTTGACTTTTAAGATTTAAAGCTTTCTCCTGTTAAAGTTAGGCTTCTCGGATATTTTCCCCTCTTTTGCTGACTTTTTCATCAAATATTCGTGCAATGATACACAAGGGTATCTGTGCTGGCCGTCTATAGTTTTGAACCGATAGACTATAGAAAATGTCCCGTTTTTTTCTATTATTGTTATTTGTTATTTATAGTAGGATAATAATTTGTATTAAAATACGTCAGTTGTTATTATAATTACATTTATAACTATATTGTCGGCAATGGATATGACGAATGTAGCGCACTTGGAATACTATTATTATACAATCTTCTAATTCTTGAAAATCAGTAAGGGACTAGATTAGGAATGTAGTGTTAAAAATATAAAAGGCCTAGTTTAATATCTTATGACAAATATAATTGTCATAATTGTAACGCTAAATATATTGGGAGACAAAAAAGAAACCTAAACACTATACTCAATGAACACAAAATTTTACTTGTATATAAAAAGTTGAACACCTGTAATACCTATAAACTAATTGAAACAAAGTTTTGAGGAATGATACTAATCCAGCCACTACAAAAATGAAAAAAGCTATTCTAATAAGATCTCTCAAACCTTCCATAAATAAGCTCCTAGGTACTTTTGTGTATTTCTACCAACTGTCTCTGACCTAAACGGATGATTTCAATATCTAAGGACATAACCTACTGATTTACTAGACAACTCTCTCGAATTGATCATATAAGTTTCAATTCCTTATTACTTTTTGTTACACTTGATAATGATTAATCAAACTCAGGAGAATGGTGTGTGCACTCTTTGCTAATATTCCTTTGTTCAATTTTGTATCCCGTTTAAAACTGTAATTATACCAAATAACATGCTTTATCAACACTTCCAACACAAAACATCTTGATAAGCTTATAAAATTCACAAAACTGCAGAGCGTATTTTTTGATGGAATGCCAAACATTTTCTACCCTCTTATTTTTAATTCAGAATTTTTTCTAGATTTTTTGTCTATTCTCAATCTATACAGTTTACGTGTAACGTGTGATCCAGAAAGTTGATTTCATTCTAGCTGTCTCTGTTCTTATCATTCTGTGGAGATAGTGTCTGTTCTACACATGGGTGGAATGTAACAGTGTACGAATTTAGACATGACATATAGAGTCCTTGAATAGTAGGCCAGATGATATCTCGAGGCTACGCCCACCCCTCTCCAATGTATCAATGATAAAGATTAGTCACATGAGAAATGCTAGTCTCTATGGGTAAATCCGAAATTCTGGAACAGATGGTAACGTGTTCGATATGCAAGTGTTATGAACGAGTTACAAATCCTAAGTTGTTAAGAAGAGTAGTTGATGGTAATAAAACTGCTACTGTAGATAAAGGACTTTTGCAGTAATAGGAGGACCTCTGCTTTTGTCATCTGGGATTTAATGTGATTCAAAAGGAGATAGTACCTATAAAGTTTCTACTGGAGTACCAAGAGGGCTGTGAACCACTTCATCAAGTATTTCAGTTACTGCTAGAGTGGAGTTGGAACTGACTGGACAGTTGTTTGTTCTATAGTTGGTACAGCTTTGAGATAAACAGCTGAAAGGGGTGGTGACTCTTACTTTCCCAGCTATTAAATGAGATTCCTCATACAGAAAATTACAGCTTACTTGCCATAAAAGGTAGAAGGGCCACGTGTCCTTCCACGAACGTATGTTTAAATGCCTTCACTTTACATTGTGAGCTAATGATTTTGTAGAGGCGGGATACATAATAGAATGGAAATTGTGGCATTTAACAGAACTGTGAGATTTTTGTGTTTGACATTCATATTTTCTTTCAACTCGATTGGAAGTGGACTGGCTTCGCCATCAATGAGACAATCTAAAAGCAGTAATGTGTATAATGAGCAGTGCCACTAGGATATCAGCAGATGGCCAGATTTGGATGTCCTACTGGGCCTGACACAGGCTGGGAAACAAACTACGTGTATTGTTTTCCTAGGAAAATCGTCTATGAACTATATTTTACAATAATATTGTGGTTGGCCAGCTAATACATAAAATGAAGTATTAGAGCAACTTTCGCGATTATCAGAGATATTGAAAGAGTCCGGACCTATTACGTCCTATTTTTATATCTGGTGATCGTATTCTGCTATATTTTAAATCCATACTTCCTTTCAAGTTTATATTAGTTTTATTTCCATTCAATTGTTAGTTTCATTTTATTCTAATTTTGCCAGTTAAAACTGGAAGACTTGGTAAGTAATTGTGGAATGTCAAATAAATAGTAATTAGTTGTTCCTCTAAACAAGAGATATGAGAGTGTAAATACCAGTTTGGAGACTAAGACTAGGTTTCGGTCTGGTTTCAAACACAATAGTGGAGACAACTGAGTTCTGCAGGTTTGCTTATTCAGCTCCTTCATCAGTCATGCTGTGGTGTAGAAAAGAATGCAGAATTGTAGGAAAGAAAGCTGATAGAAATTCGCCCTAGTTTTATGTATATAGCTGACCAACCACAATATTATTTCACAAGGAATTAGAAGTATTCGATATGACAGCCAAAGAGCAAATATATAGGCACAGGAGATGTAGGACACAATACAACTATCCCATAAAACATTATATAGTTTCCTTGAACGAACCCTCATGCAGAATGTGACACGCAGGGTTGAATTATCATATGACCTCTATTGAAGTTGCAATAATAAAAAATGTAAGGAAATTAAAATATAATTACTTTAATTTTTATTCATTATAATTCGGTCAATATTCTAAAAATCTGATTTGACGCTCATGTTTAAAGGTTCAGAGCTAGGTTTCAAAAAGAGCTTTTGTTCTCTTCTCGTTTTATATGTGGTTTGCATTTAAAACCTACTCTTAAAAAAGTAGCTTAAGTGTATAAGAACTTTGTATGACCTCTGGACTGAACTCTTTCGTGTTATCATATCAGTGTTTTTAGATGGGAAAGGCAGCTAGCTTATTGACTCTAACTATCAACATTAACAATAACATAACCTTGAAATACGTATACAAACAGGCACAACATGAGCTAACACTGATAGAGTCTGTTATTCGGAGTGCAGACATCACCTTTAACATGACGCAAAGTCTCTTTGCTGAAACGTTTTGGAAGCCGTTTGAGTATACGTATGGAACA
>NW_013671704.1:24763-35869 GCF_000517525.1 Limulus polyphemus
AGAACTTCCTCGTTAATTCTTTAAGTACCTGAGTAGACTCAATAAATCTCACTTCTAACACCGAACTCTGACTGGCAATAAAACTCATAAACTCGCTGACTGTTTGTTTCTTTAGAGCAAAGCCATATTGGGCAATCTGCTGTGTCCACTGCAGGGAATCGAACACCGGGTTTTAACGTTATAAGTCTGTAAACTTTATGCTGTCCTACTGGGAGACTAAACTCATTGAATATTGATTCAATACTTCTCAGTAACTTATTATTCATATTAATAAATAATGTACCTTCGTCTCTAGATGCTGGATGGAGCTTCTCGATTATTATATCGTCATGGTCAGTAGCTTACTATTGCAAAATGCTAAATTTTATCATTACAGATACAGTCATATTTAATTATAACGCTCCTCTGTAATTTCTTACTTCTATTATATTTCCCGATTATTAAGTTGAGTAGGTTTATTTGTTTATTGAATTTCGCACAAAGCTACTCGAGGGCTATCTGTTCCTAATTTTGAAGTGACTGACTAGAATGAAGGCAGCTAGCCAACACCACCCAATGCCAACTCTTGGGCTACTCTTAACCAACAAAAAGTAGGATTAATTGTAACATTATAACGCTCCCACGGCTGTAAGGGCGAGCATGTTTGATAACGGAATTCGAACCAGAGACTCACAGATTGCAAGTCGGGTGTTCTAACCACCAGTCCATGCCAGGCCAGTTGAGTAGGAATATGACATCTTTTAATTCTTTACACTCTTTGTTTTTTACCATATCTCGTTATAATTCTTTTTTCTTGTTTTTCAAGTTTCCTTAAAATTCATTCAACTCTCTAACTTGTCCCGAACTCTCTCCTTTCTTCAAACTTTTAAATTATTTTTTAATTTCTCTTCTGTCCACAGTATATCCAATTTCTTGACTGTTATTCATATTCCCCATTCGAGCTCTTGTAGTTCTATTCTCTGTCTTCTAAAATGTCCCTAAAGTTCACCCTTCATGGTGCTATATTCATTACTTACTTATTCACCTTTCTTTTTCCCCTAAACTTATTCAGCAACTTTTTAGAAACTCTAATTTTCTTATTTCTTCTCAAATCTTCCTTTTTCTATTATTGCTCCAGTTTCTCTTTTCTTTTAACATATTCTTCTCTCCCTCGTTTTGTTCTTCTATTTTTTGAAGTTTGTTCAATTGCCTCCATACTTCTCTTTTTTGTTCTTTACATTCTCGATCAAACCATCCACTTCCTCTTTTCTTTTGATCCTTCATCTCTACCCTCTCTCCTGTCTTTTTCCAAGTCATACTAGTATACTCCCCAACTTTCTTCTGATATTCTTGTTTATCTATTTCCATTTCTTCTATCATTTTCACTGCTGTTCAAACACCTTTCTTTATATTCTCTCCAAAATCAAGTTAATATATTCTAAGATTTCCTCTTCACATTATTTTGTACTCAACATGATTGGTATATGATCTGAATCCATCCATACCATTATATATGCCCATTTTACTTTTTTTGTGTCTCCATCCACTCTTCTATTCAATACAGTCAATTCACAAAATTCCGTATCTCTCCCCTTCCTTTTCAATTCTTGATCTTGTGGTTAGCTCCATATTTCCATGGATATCCTATACTTTCTTCCTCTTTCCCATCAAATTCTTGTTCTTGTTCTTTTCAAATCCTTGCATTCACATCCTTCATCAATATTGTATGTTTTCCTTTCCACAATCCTTCTTCCAATTTCACTTTCATTTCCTCAATGACTTGTTTGTTATAGGTCGCGAAATATTCTCATTTTTTGTATTTTACTGAAATTCTCGTTGCCTTTACATTATCCCAACCTTATGTTAACTCTTTTTGTATAACCTACTTTTGCTCTTCCTTTCTCTCTCTATCCATTTAATTTCCTATTTATATTCGACGTCAAATTTCTTCTCTATGCTACTATTGTTCCATCTATATCTCCATTAGAATGACAACTTCATATTTCCAAATATACTCTAAAAGAGCCTTATTAAGTAATTTCGACATATTCCACATTAGCATTTCACCAACTCCCTATGTCTCTTTTTTTTCCTTCTTTTCTTTATTTTCCATTTCCTGTATTGTGTTGGTTTCTTTTTACCCTGTATCCTATTACTAGTGGTTCTCAACCTTTCAGGTTCGTGTACTACTTTTCGTTTCGAAGTACAAACCTAGGCCTACTTAAATATATGTATACAAACTAGTAACAAACATAAATATTTTTAACACTTACCCATGAATGAGAAGGACGTCGTTGTTTTTTTTTTCTGTCACAATTGAAGAATATGTTTAGCAGGCTGATAGGAAATCTTGAATTGAGGAGAGTAGTGTGTGTGTGTATATGTACGCGGAAAGCTGAAATTGGACTTATTACAAACGTTAAATCTTTACATTAATATTTTCGCGTACCACCAGTGAGGCTCGTATCAAAGTTTGAGAATAATTACTGTTACTCTTAATTTCCAGTCTTTTCCTACATTTCTTTTCTTTTCTTTTCTTACAGAATCTTTCTTTAGTTCTTATTCTTTGTTTATCCACCTAACACCTTTTTCACACAGTTTTCTAGTTTCTATTAATCATCACTTCTGGGTGTTGTTGGGTTTTTTTCTACCGTTCAAGACTTTGACCTTCAACAATTATTGTACCTCATGCTCACCTTCTTTCTCCCTTCCCTCTCTCTTTTCCCCATTTCAAACTGTCTATTTCTTATTCCTGTAATTCTGGTTGATTAATTTCTTTAACACACACTTTCATGCACCTCATCTTCCGTCTTTCTTTATTTTTTCTTTAAGTTGTAAATACTATAAATCTCGGCCACTTTCCTCCTTATATTCCTACTCAATGTGCTCCAACAGTTCATCTCTACTCATTTTTTAACCTTTTCTTCTGGTTCTTATCACGTTTGCCCTCCTCCAGTGGCTTAGCTCTAAGTCTATGGATTTATGACGCTAAAAACCGGGTTTCGATACCTGTGGTTGACACAGCACAAGTAGCCCATTGTGAATCTTTGTAATTGACAACAAACAAACAAACAAAACTTAACAGTTTTTTTCTTTCAATCTTTTTTAATTCATTTAAATACTAAATTATGTCTTCTATTTCAATTTTGTAATTCGTAAATCATTTTGGGGGATCCAACACATTTTTTTTATCTTAAATGCCGAACTTCTGATTCAAATGGCATATTTTCTGTCTTTCTATCTTCACTCTCCAGTTCCAAAGGTTTTTCAAATCCTTTTCTGTTTCTTTATTACATTTTTAATTATGTTTAATTTATTGTAAAATTTCTCATAACTTATACCTTTATTTTGATACCACGTCTTCAACATCTAGTCAAATTCATTTTTCTTATCTTTTTAATGCCCGAGAAAGTACTATTTTAGTCTCCTTTACTCTTCTTTTTCGAAAACACATTTGTACACCTTTAACAAAATACTGGATCTTTTCCTTCCAATTTACATTTGTAAACTAGTTCATCCTTGACAATTTCGTTAGGCTTCTTCAATTACTAAATCTCTCATCTGTCTTCAAACACTTTTTCTATACTGGATGTTCAGTGTCTATTCCAGATATATAAATTTTATCAGAAAGTTCAATATAACATTGCTTTTTTTTTCATTTTCAATCAAAACCCTACTCAACCACGTCTAATCATTGCCGTTATCAGGCAGCGCCCTTCCCTATACATTTTATTATTAGAATATTTAAAACAATTTTGAATTTAATACAGGCAGATATTAATCTATATGGAATGTTTTATCATCCTCATTAATGAGTGGCTTACTTGACATACATAAACCAATATGCGGTCTTTCATTATTCGCATTGATGAGTATGGTGCTTTTCTTGACAGACGCTGGTTGATATAGACCTTTCATTATTCTCACTGATGACTGGAGTACTTTTCCGAACAGTCATTAACTGATATGGAATATTCTAATATCTCCATTGATCTTTGGGTTACTTTTTTAACAGACCCTAACTAATGTGGTTTATCGTCATCATCATCACTGATGATTGAGGTACTTTTCTTAATATACGCTAACCAATGTAGAATCTGTCGTTATTCGCATTGTTTTATTTTCCACTGGAAACAATTAGGTTTAAGTTAATCCACTACTCAGTATTTTATTATTGCGACCTCAAAAATAGTAGTCAATGACACAGATAAACAGATTTTGTCCTCATTTTCTTTTTAGAGATTTTTCGGGACAGTTTATAAAATAACCTTTTTTTTTTGAGATTTTGTGTTTCGAGTGTTTAAAAAATTAGCGGTAAGCCTAATAATTGAAAAATAAAGCTTGCCCTGAATATTATAAATTGTTTGTTTTGGATTAGTGCTTATTAACTTTTTGTGTCCATTACTCAGAGATAATAATCCTTAACATAAACTTGTTTAGTTTATGTACTCTCGAAGTAACGCCTAAGCGGTTTGGTCTGGTTGTCCTTAAGAGCAAAGCTACACAATGGGCTATCTTCGATCTTTCCATTATCAGGTGAAAATAATTCAATGTTCAATCTTTTTAATCAGACAATATTAGTTTATTTTCTCCATTAAACGTTTTACAGGCTTAAGCACTTTTAAACTGTCACAAGTTGTTTAGGCCTACATTTACAAATTAGTTATACCTCTCTAATAATAATACTAGAACTAACGTACAATCAATCCACGTACTTGTACAAAGTAGCGCGGTATCTCTCTTTTATCTCAACTTACTTGACGCTTCACGAACGTCGTATATTTATAATCTACCCTTGTTCTAGATATTTGTAAGACTAACTTGAACTTAATATTACATTACATCATCAAAAACCAGTAGCTCCCTCCAGCTAACAAACAAATTACAGCATTTAATGACATTTTGACACGTTTATCTACAACTGACCTAAATTTCACATTTTGTTCACATTTCTTAAATTGCTAGTTACTTTAAGAATCGGCAATGAATAGTGAAAAGAAGTGCAAAAGAGGCGGAGGGATTTCATGTGCCGTCAATGGATGCTCAAACAATCGCCGAAAACTAAATGTGTGGAAAGAATCCATTTGCGATATTCACGGTCAAATGCATAAAAAATGTACCTGTTTAATCCCTTATAAATTTCATGTCATGCCATCTGAATAAACAATTAAGCTCGAATAGATAAAAGCAATAAACAGGAAAATATTACCAGAAAAAATGTACGTTTGCTCGGAACATTTTCTTGTCAGTACGCCGACTGAAAGAAATCTGTTTTCTAAACTTAAATTAGAATATGAGAAAAAGGCAACGCCTGGTTGACGAAAGGTACAGAGACAAAAAGGTGAAGTAAAAAAACGAAAGCTTATTGACGTGGATGAACAATCCGACATGGAAAATGAAGATGGGTTAATGTTTTACAAGTGCTTTCCTGAATTATCTTTTAGGAGTCAATATACACGTAAAAGATTTAGTTATATTTAAAGCCAGTGCAAGATTGTTCCCACCTAAACAGTGTAGGGGAAAATAAAGAATGTATATATATATATATATATGTAGAGGCTGATAAACTTTGAAAATACATATTTACTGGTGCCTTAATATTCAAAATTACACACTATTAGATTGAATCAAACTTAATGAATCATTAACGCATGAAAGTTTTGATCACTCTACGTAGAACTAAGCGATCATAATCTATTTCATTAATAATTCTGTGCATTATTTATTTCACATAAAATGTTCTTAATCTATTAACTTGATCTTGCACATATTCCTCATTATATTCTATTTCAATGAATATATTATCATTTCGTATTCCATACCAAAAGTTTACATCTTTTAAGCTTGAGCAGAACATAATCAAATAAAATCCCCCAATTCCTTTCAATTTTAAGTTAAGTTGGCCTTCTTCAGTTTTTATAACATCATATTTACCATTTCTGATAAACTCATTCAGAGTTCACCAGCTTGCTGGAAAAGAGCTTGTAATTTCGAGCGAAGTATTACAACTTATTATTCCATCTAGACTACCTGATAGCCAGTTTTCTTGTACGGGCACATACATCCCTTTCCTGAACATTTAATCCTATGGATTTTAAATAATCTTTTGCAAGCGACCCTTGTCCAAGTCCGTACTTCGTATGCTTGTTTCCTACAAATATGGGGTACAAATGTTCACGAATAATAAACAATCTGTAATTTTTTTTATTGGAACTTGGGGTGCATAATTTGCAGTTATCCTAAGTCTCCGTGCATCTCTTCACAAAGTACTTGCACTCTGATCACAGGTATGTTGTTGTAGTTTGTCTAATTTAGCTTGTTCAAGGACAACAAATTTCTTTAAAAAATTATAACATTTTACACAAGACATCAAGGAGTCATGATGTCCATGAGCCTCTTGTACAATTTCACTTGTTTGTGGTTTACAGCTGAAACTTTTGTTTACAATTGTGCCTTTAATGTTAAAAAGTAGCAATAATGATGATTCAGTAACTATGCCTTTATATTCTGCATCCGAAAAATAAAATGCTATATAACATGTGCTAGTTATGTTTCATCATATTCTGGCAATATGTTCCTACCACGTTTTGGCTTCTGGAACTGAATAGAAGAGAGAGGACTTGACTTTATTTATTTTAGTTCCATATTGCAGACTCATCAGTATAGGCTATACCCGTATACATATTTCTAACTACTTGTTCAAGTTTCCATACAACTGCTCCTATGTGGCTGCACGAGTGCCCTCGTTCTGTTATACATGAGCACCATCCTTTTAAAATAGTCCCATCTTGTTTACAAGGAGCTTAGGCTTCATTTATTTTTGATATATTTTGTGAGGGATGAATGTCAGCTTTCAAAATAATGTCATTATTTTTATATGTTTGGTGCAAAATTTGACCTGCGTTGCTACTTTGGAAGTAGTTGTAAATCTCTGCAAGGTTTTAAAGGTTTCCATCTCCTGACCATTGACTGCCTTTGATGATATCAGATAGCTGTAAATATTGTCATACAAAACATTACAACAATGCAATATATTAAGTTATATTATAGTATTGCATTATGCACTCCTTCAATATTCACACTAGGTATTCCGGTATTCACACTATGGCACCTGTCAGCTCAATGTCTTGATGATTATCACCTTCATCGCTGCTATACACACTCACAACTTGACTTATCGATAAATAACTTTTCGCATTCATTTGTCCAAATTACACACTATTATGTCATCTCACGTTGATTGTTTTCCTCTAACACATAATGATAAAATTATAGTTACTGCTTGAACTAGATAGGCTCTAGGCCTGTTGAAGGAAGATGATGATAAACGAAAATAAGAAATCTCGGTTTTGGCTATTCATTGGTTTTCGACTTTGGGACGCTCTGAATAGCTGAAAAGCGGCATATACACCAGAGATAGAGTGACTATGCCAGGTAGCTCTTAATATCTAACTTCTGATGACCTGTAAAGAAGAAAATCCAGAGGATTTTTGTATTACTTTAATACAGGCGTCCGTACCATCTCTACGTAGAGAGTGCTTACGCACTCTCCTATAATAATAATAGCATTTTTCGTACAAATATTTGTTTTTTAGGTTGAGTGTTTGTTCGCACTGTATACTTTCATCCGAGTATTCCTTTACTTTTCTTAACCAACATGAATATTTAGTTCTTAAGATATATGTTTGCTTTTAAATCATCTTATTAAACAAGGAGATTTTCTGTTCAGTCTAAAAACCTCAGATCTATTCTAGACAAGCTTAGATCGTAACCAATTTCATCGCCTATAAGTCTGCGACATAAGTCAGACTGTTAATAAAACTAAGTGTGGTTTAATAGCCTTAATAGTTGAAGACCAAAAGGTGGCGATAAAAAATTCAGCTCACGTGCATTCTAAGATTTATCTTGTAACTTCGGTACATAAAAGTTTCCTTTGAAATATGTGTGTTTTTCTTAGAGCAAAGCCACATTGGACTATCTGCTGTGTCCACCGAGGGGAATCGAACCCCTGATTTTAGCGTTGTAAATCCGAAGACTTACCGCTGTCCCAGCGGGGGACTCTCTGAAGTATTACGACTAATCTATTTGTCTATTCAAGGCCCGGCATGGCCAGAGGGCGCTTGACTCGCAATCTGAGGGTAGCGGGTTCGAATTCCCGTCCCACCAAACATACTCGTCCTTTCAGCCGTGGGTGTGTTATAATGTGACGGTCAATCCCACTAATTGTTGATAAAAGAGTAGCCCAAGAGTTGGTTGTGGGTGGTGATGACTAACTTCCTTCGCGTAGCTTTGCGAAGAAATTCGAAACAAACCAAACCTTGTCTGTTCATAACGGAAACTTGCCAACTTTCCGACTTTAGATCGCTGTGAAGCTTTCAGGGATGCTGTGATGTGGTCCAGAGGGATTCTAAACCCCCTTACTTCAGTGGTTTCCAAACGCGAGACAGCCTCAGTAAGATCTCAGTATATGTACAAATATTCTCTGTAAAATTTCCCTGATATTAGACAGGGAAATAGTTTCAGCGAGAATTTAACTTATTAGAATAGATATAACTAAACAACACTAACTATGCTAGAGTTTTTGTTTTCTCTCCAAAGCACAAGTTCCAACGAAAGTAAGGTAAATCATTTTGCGAAGGTTCTCAGCCTAAATGTATGGGACTTTGGGGGGGGGGGGCTCAAATTAAAACGTTTGGGAAGCCCTACCTTACTTTATTCGTTTTCTCATCTTATATACGAGTTTTAATATCATTTCAATTTTCCTCCGTAGTACCGCCTACAAATGATGTTCATACACGCCGTACCGTTGTCCCCATGAGGCGAAGGAAATAAATGCCGCGCCTGGCACGGGTACCTTTACTAGTATTAATAATTTACTCATCTATAATGTGGGTCACATAATGCACATTCACATTGTTCTCTACTTCTTTTTTTTAAACTAAATAGTAAATCACTAGATGGCATTGTATTAATGATATTTAACGATGACGTGTAACACTTACTAGCAGTGCCCTTACTTATAACAAACATTTTTCGTAGATACGTTAGTGGATTTACAGACTGACTTCATTTAATATCTTTTAGTTAGATTTATATACTCGAAGTTCTACGTTTACAGTTCATTATTAAGCATAAATCTTTATAGGCTAGCTAAATATTTTGCGATTCTAATGGATTAGTAAAAACGTTCCATTGAAAATTAATGCATTTTTCTTACTGATGATACGTACGACTCGCAATCTGTGAGTTGTGGGTTCGAATCCCCATCATCGAACATGCTCGCCCTTGTATGCGTGAGGATGGGGGCGTTATAATGTTATGTTGGTAAAAGAGTAGCCCAAGAGTGGGCGGTGGATGGTGTTGACTTGCTGCCTTCCCTCTATGATAATAATATTGGCTTTTCAGACTAGTGAAAATTGTTCAACTAATCGTGAATTATATCAATTCCTAGTATAGATTTACAGAATCGACAGGGACTTTGTGTACTTCTCTAAAAATCTTTTTAGCAAAACAACCAAAGAAACCTCTTTTATCTGACCTAGGATATGTTATTTAGATAACAAAGGTTGTGTCCACAATGTCTGTATTTCTATAAAAAAAAAAAAACTCTCAGAAACAATGATACGTAATTAATCTATGGAAGGAGTGGAGTTTTTTGTTGTTGTTTTTTTACGTATAGCAGCTAGAGATTCTGAAGAAGCATTGTAAGTTTCGGAAACAGCCAGGTTTTTAGCTATACTAACATAAAATAAATAATGTTGTGTTATTAGTTATCTCCTAAAAACCCTGATTTACAAATGGCTTAGATAAACTTTTTAATAATAACAATTCACTTACTTAATCTGAATCACACCCAAAGAGTTGTTCATAAAAATTGGTGGAACGACTATTGAGTTTGTTCTATCCCAGCCGGCCTGATGAGCCCTGTATTAGACGAAAGGCCTTGACGGCACTAGATATAGCAGATTTATTGCAACTGACGTTTCTAAACACAAACTGTTTTGCTTTCACTCATGGGTTCTAAAAATTAACATCACAAGTTTTCTTTAAAATCTTTGACGAAAAAATATGAAATATTACAATATTTGCTGTTTAAAAGCAAAGCTTGCTGGTAAAAGTAGACTGTGAAAATATAACCACAAAAATACTTATGCTGGTGATGATCAAAACAAGCTATCAACATAGATAAGATATCAAATAATGAACATAACTAATCAAATATACTCTTCAAACTATCTCACTTATAATGATTAGAATGCGTTGTTTTGTAATTTGAGTACCCACGCTGTTAACGACATTTTCGGCCAGAGAGAGAAATAATCCTATTGAAATACATATTTATTTATATGAATACGTTTTCCTCTTCACTTTAGTCTCCTATAACTAGTGAATAAAGCAGATACGAAATGTTTAAAATTTTTTGTCTCCTATTTGGCATAGGAACAGAACGTTGCTATATACTTACAAAATAACATAGCATTTGAGAGACAAAAAGGGGCCTCTTGGCTCATGATGGCTATTCTATTCATTTTATCAAACATCTATTTGCCTATAACCAGCCCTGACTCCACAAGTATTCGCAAGCCCTCTCTTGAATTCTTCCAATCCTGTTGTATTCACCACATTCCGAAGGTTGACCATTTTGTTCGAAAAATAAGACTTCCTAGTTTGCAGGCGACTTCTACCCTACTAAATCTTCAATCTATGCCTCCTAACCCTACCACGTTTATCATTAAACACGAAAACATGTCACGTATCACTCCTATATATTCCCTTTACAATTGTAAGCGTTCCAATCAGATTCCCTCAAATCCTTCTTTTCTCAAAAGAATATAATTTTAGGACCCGAACTGCCATCATATTACAGACACTCCATTCTGTGAATCAACCTACTACCCCTCTATTAAACTCTTTTCAACAATGCAACGTCCTGTTTAAAGTAAGGAGCTAAATATTGAACACAATAATTAGGAATCTGTACAAATAAACAATAACCTCCTTTGTCTTGTATACAATGTTACTGTAAATACAACCCCAATTCCTATTTACTTTTGGCCCGGCATGGCCAGGTGGATAAGGCGCTCGACTCACAATCTGAGGGTCGCGGGTTCGAATCCGCATCCCACC
>NW_013671704.1:35879-38956 GCF_000517525.1 Limulus polyphemus
CCTCTAGTCTTACACTGCTAAATTAGGGACGGCTAGCTTTGCGCGAAATTCCAAAACAAACAAACAAACCTATTTACTTTCCCACAACTACATACTGACTGGAAAGCTTCAGAGACTGATTTATTAAAACATCAAGATCCTTTTCTTTCATAACACTTCTGAAATGATATCCATAAAGGTGGCGATTACAGATTAATTAAGGCAGCCCACGTACATTACCTTGCACTTAACATAATTGAATTTCAGCTGCCATTTTGTTGCCCTATCTGCTAAATAATTCAAATTCCTTTGCAAAATAACAACTTCCTTCTCACAGCTAACTACATCCAGATCTATAATATCACCAGCAAACTTCAACAGTTTGTTGACCGTTCCCTTATCAACATCGTTAATGTATATCAAAAAGAATACTTCTCAGCACAGAGTCTTCATTTTCAACTCCAATTTAGTTTGACTGAATTACATTTATTACAACCCTTTTACTTCCTATTTTCTAACACACCCCTTAAGCTAAATTTTCTCCCGTACCTACAGAAATAATTTTCTTTATTAGTCTTTTGTGTGAAACTTTGTGGAAAGGCTTACAAAAATCCAGGAAGATCAAATCTACACCTTTACCCTAATTAATATAAGTTGTGAAATCTTTGAAGAAACTCAAAAATTTGCAAGACAAAATTCACCCCATGTATACTTTGTTAGGTGGCTTTGCAAAGCATATCTTATCAGTCTTTCCAAAACTTTTCCCGCTACAAAAGTAAGATTAATTGATCTATAAAAATCTAATTAGCTGGACTATGTTTGTCACCTCTCTTAAAAGTATATGTAACATTGTAGCCAGCATCTAGTCTTATGGCTTCTGCTCATTACTCAAAAATCACACAACCACTATTGTTAGATTGTGACTTTCTAATTGATTCCATTTCAAGTTATTATGTAAATAATTTTTACTAATAGTCACACACACACTGTAAATATTACCTAGCCATATTGGCTTAAATTAGTTTGTTTGTTTGAAGTTAAGCACAAAAAAATTATTTGTGCTCTGCCTACCACGGGTATCGAAACCCGGTTTCTAGCGTTATGAGTCCGCAGACATACCGCTGTGCCACTGGGGCACTTAAATTAGAACACTGTTTATTAAACAACCCCCATTTTCTTTTTCTTCTTTTTTTGTTGTGTGTGTGTGTTTAATACGTTATAACGGTAGGCTTAACATATTTCAGTTTTAATCGGTAGATCCTCGACACAGTTTAACTTGTGAAACTTAAAAATGAAATTGAGGAAAAAATAAAGACAATTGAACGTTTCACAAAAACACAATTTATTAACGACCATGGGTTTCTCCAGTAAATACATGATCAGGTTTCAAGTATCAATTATTTAAAAATGAAAGTTGAATTTGAATATAATCATGAAAAGATTATCTCTAGAGCAGAGGCCAATTATAGGTTTACTTTCTACTTATGACAGTTGTATATAGTTATCAATGCTCTCTTAGTAAACACTATTTCTAAACTATCATCAAAGGTGTGTAGAAAACTGTACATTCTGGAATTTTTTTCCAAGTGTGAAACGGCTGTTCTTTGGAAGATTATTGTTTTTTGGGTTGGATTTTCTTGTTTTTCAAGTAGTTTCGTTTGAATTAAGAGAGAAAGAGAGAGGATTCCAAGCTGAGGAACTGTCGTGAATGTATCTTTCTTCTCCCATCAGCAAGTATGTTTCTTTGATTTTTATTTCATTCATTCATTTTAATTTAGCTTTAATTTCAATTAAATTATATTGATTCAGATTCAGCTAGTTGTCAGTTTGAACAATATTGTTACGTCTCCGTTTGTTAATTAACTTTCCGTAACTTCGTTCCGACGAAACTTTAGCGACACAAGTCCTTACTTAATAAAACTGGTTTATTCTTTCCGAATACAACTTTACGATACACTTATTTTCAACAATCACGCTAAAACAAACGCTATATCAACGATACGTCTCTCTCTGACTGCAGATCAATTACACACTGTCTATACACATTACATTATCTTATCGTACCGTCACGTTGTCACCCTCTTTTATATACCAGACTACCCTATATCTAGTAAATACTAGAGCATTCGCCAAGGTACAGGATAGTTCTAGAAAATAGGTGGCGCCACATCAGTCACGTGACTCGCTGACGCAACAGTATTAATTCTGATATTGTTTTATGGTTAGTGATCTTGTCAGTTCTTCTTTATATAAAAAGCCCCCCAGTGGCCCAGCGGTATGTCTGCGGACTTACATTGCTAGAATCCGGGTTTCATACCCATTGTGTAGCTTTGTGGTTAATTACAAGCAAACAAACTTTATATAAAAAGAGAAGTGTAGTTGCAGATTATAAAATCCTTTCATAATAAAACTTACACTTATTCTAGACTTTTGGATACATTTTAAACATTTCTAATATATAGTGTGTTTGTTGAATTATTTGCAAATGCCACCTGCTCAGCCGTCCCTAATTTTGAAATGAAGGATTAGATGGAAGGCAGCTAGTCATTGCCACCTAAAGTCAACTTTTGAGCTACTCTTTACTAATGAATAGTGAGATTCCGACACATTATAAAACCTCCAAAGTTAAAGGGCGAAAATGTTTGGTGACGGGTTTCGATCCCACGACTGCAGAATTGCGAGTCGATTGCCCTAACCACCAGGTCTTTAACTTAAGGAGCCGTGTGGTTCGGCTTAGCTTACAGAACATGCTGAATCAAATTTTCATAAAATAAAAATCCAAAATCCTCTTTCTTATTACTATCAGTGTTGGGCTTGGCCTGGTAGCTAGAGTGATGGTATGCAAATTCGATGATTCATTGCTCACGTTCCATTGCTGAAAAAACGCATTATCCATTTTGAGGTCGTGGATATAAGAGTGACGGTTAAGTCCAACTATTCGGTTTGACAAGAGTAGCCTAACACTAATAGTTAACTATGGATACTGTTGCCTAGATGCTTTTTCTAGTCTATCAGTCCATTATTAGGAATTCAAATTCGATGACGAGGAACCCACTTTGAGACTAATAATGGTTGGAGACGGCTTGAATGGGTAATGA